>NC_135953.1:4862193-4938671 GCF_053455715.1 Rhinoraja longicauda | reverse complement strand
TTATTAGCCAAGTATGTTTTGCCACATGCGAGGAATTTGATTTGCCACACAGTCATACCAACAAAGCAACAACACACACAACTACATAACATTTGACATAAATATCCCCACATTCCTCACTGTGCTGGAAGGCAATAAATTCGTATCTTCTTTCCTCCTTTTTCTCTCGCGGTCGGGGGAGTCGAACCATTCGCAGTCGGGGCGATCGAAGCTCCCGCGTCGGGGCGGTCGAAGCTCCTGTGGTTTGGAGCTCCCGAAGTCGGTCCCTAACCAGGGCACCACGAGCTCCACGATGTTAAAGTCTGCAGGCTCCCACGTTTGGAGCTCCCGAAGTCGGTCCCTGACAAAGGGATCGCAAGCTCCACGATGGAAAGTCCGCGGGCTCCCAAATGGTGGGCGATCCCAAAGTCGGTCTCCAGCAAGAGGCCGCCAGCTCCACGATGTTCGGCCACAGTGTGGACGGAGATACGACACAGAAATCTGAATCTGAATCTGAATTACCTTTATTGTCATTCAAAATGAATTGAACGAAAATCCTTTCCCACGCAGCCACAACAGTACAAAGTAAAAGACACAAGACACACAATTTTAACACAAACATCCATCACAGTGACTCCTCCAGACACCCTTCGCTGTGATGGAAGGCAAAAAAAATTCTTCTCTCTTCCCCCATGCTTCTCCCAGTTTGACTTCTGCCGAGGAGATGGAAAGTCCCGCGACCGAGCCGCGCCAGGCGATGGAAAGTCCCGCGGCCGAGCCGCGCCAGGCGATGGAAGGCCCCGCGGCCGAGCCGCACCGGGCGATGGAAAGTCCCGCGGCCGCAAAAGTTACATCTTCGTCGAGGAAAGAGTTTTAAAAAGTTTCCCCCAACCCCCCACACAATACAAAACTAAAAGTACACTAAAACATACATTTTGCAACAAAATAAAAACACCAAGAAAGAAAAAGACGAGACAGCCCGTTGGCGAGGCAAGCCATTGTTGGTGCCACCTGTATGGAAGAGAGATGAAGGGGAAGGGTTCTACCTGGTGCCCCTGACAATGTCTAACATTTGATCACTGTGTTGCCCATGGGATCATAAGTGATAGGAGTAGAATTAGGCCATTCGGGCCCAACAAGTCTACTCTGCCATTCAATCATGGCTCATCTATCTCTCCCTCCTAACCCCATTCTCCTGCCTTCTCCCCATAACCTCTGACACCTGTATTAATCAAGAAAATCTAACGTGCACCCAGCCTAACTCACTCCAGGACCTGCTCCATCGCCACGGAAGGGCCGAATGGCCTACTCTGCACCTATTTTCTATGTTTTCTACGTTTCTATTCCAACTTCCTATTTCAATGACTTGTGAACAAGGACAGATGCTGCAAAGTGTCTCAAGAGGTCACGAGGAGAGGGGGGAGGATGGAGTCAGGAGAATGGAGTTGAGAGGGAAAGATAGATCAGCATGGTCAAATGGTGGAGCAGACTCGATGGGCTGATTGGCCAAATTCTCGATCCACTGAGAACAAAGGACAATAGACAATAGGTGCAGGATTAGGCCATTCAGCCCTTCGAGCCAGCACCACCATTCAATGTGATCATGGCTGATCATTCTCAATCAGTACCCCGTTCCTGCCTTCTCCCCATAACCCCTGACTCCGCTATCCTTAAGGAGGACCCGGCGTTGGAGAACTGCTGTGAGGGTGGGGTCAAGGGGTGGCGAGAAGGCCAAACAAAGATGGACCTGGCGCGGGATACTTTGTAACTTTGTCGGCGCCCTTTATGTGACAGCTCTTTGCATACCTTGAGTATGCAAAACAAAGAATATCACTGCGACTTGTTACGTGACAATAAAGTATCATTCATAATTCTGCTCCTATGACTTATCACCTGCACCTTCCCATCATCCGTCTTTAGATTTTAGAGATACAGCGCGGAAACAGACCCGGCAATCACCCCACAGGTTGTGTGAGTGGGCGGATGCACGGCAGATGCAGTTTAATGTGGATAACTGAGGTTGTCCACTTTGGTTGTAAGAATAGGAAGGCAGATTATTATCTGAATGATGTCAAGTTAGGAAAAGGGGACATACGACGAGATCTGGGTGTCCTAGTGCATCAGTCACTGAAAGGAAGCATGCAGGTACAGCAGGCAGTGAAGAAAGCCAATGGAATGTTGGCCTTCATAACAAGAGGAGTTGAGTATAGGAGCAAAGAGGTCCTTCTGCAGTTGTACAGGGCCCTAGTGAGACCGCACCTGTGTACAGTTTTGGTCTCCAAGTTTGAAGGATATTCTTGCTATTGAGGGCGTGCAGCGTAGGTTCACTAGGTTAATTCCCGGAATGGCGGGACTGTCATATGTTGAAAGACTGGATTATTGAGGGATTGGTCACATTAGAGGCAGGAAACATGTTCCCAATGTTGGGGGAGTCCAGAACCAGGGGCCACAGTTTAAGAGTAAGGGGTAGGCCATTTAGAACGGAGATGAGGAAAAAAAATTTCAGTCAGAGAATTGTGAATCTGTGGAATTCTCTGCCTCAGAAGGCAGTGCAGGCCAATTCCCTGAATGCATTCAAGAGAGAGCTAGATCGAGCGCTTAAGGATAGCGGAGTCAGGGGGTATGGGGAGAAGGCAGGAATGGGGTACTGATTGAGAATGATCAGCCATGATCACATTGAATGGCGGTGCTGGCTCGAAGGGCCGAATGGCCTCCTCCTGCACCTATTGTCTATTGTCTATTGTCATACATGAGCACTCTGCTAGACACCAGGGACAATTTACTATTCTACCGAAGCCAATTAAACTACTAACCTGCACATCTTTGGAGTGTAGGAGGAAACTGGAGCACCCGGAGAAAACCCATGTGGTCACTCCGTACAGACAGCGTCCTTAGTTAGTTAGTTAAAACCTTAATTAGACGTCTTCAGTGCAGTAGGCAGCAACTCTACCGCTGTGCCACTGTGCTGCTCCTGGATATCAATCAACCTCATTGGTGACAGCCAAGAAGGTACACCGACGTCTCTACTTGACTCGACCGAGGAAATTGTCTCTAACGACTTGGGGTGCCAACTATCTCACTAAATGAGGGAAAAGGTGACGTCACCACCCCGCGCCCCACGTGACCTCACCCAGCCAGCGGCTACGTGCTCCCGCTCCACCAATGGTGGCCGCCCGGGCTGGGAGGCGGGTTGCTACGCAACGTTCGTGACGCAGCGCCCAGGCCCCGGACCTACAACGCCGCCCCGGCCTTCGGCGCCGTCCCAGCCTAATACGGAACAAGGGCGGTCCCGTACGGGACAAACCAATTTAGCCCAAAATACGGGCTAATACGGGTCAGTTGGCAACCGTATCTGGAGACCATGGATAGGTGGCGTTTCACAAAGTGCTGGAGTAGCTCAGCGGGTCAGGCAGCATCTCTGGAGAACATGGATAGGTGACGTTTCACAAAGTGCTGGAGTAGCTCAGCGGGTTAGGCAGCATCTGTGGAGAATGTGGATAAGTGACGTTTTACAAAGTGCTGGTGTAACTCAGCGGGTCAGGCAGCATCTGTGGAGAACATGGATAGGTGGCGTTTCACAGAGTGCTGGAGTAGCTCAGCGGGTCAGGCAGCATCTCAGGAGAACGTGGATAGGCGACGCTTCTTCTGGGTCGAGCCAAATATCCTAATTCTGCGCCTAGAACTTACGAGCTTCTGATTGTATATGTATATCTGATGCGGGGTATATCTGATAATAGGGGTGTATCTGATCTGATCTGATCTGCATGGATGGATGGCAGGCAGGGCAAAGGAGTGGACTGTACCTCAGCACACGTGACAACAACAACAGATCCTGAACCAAAGGACCTCGTGTCGTCATCAGTGGTGCGCCGGAAGCGTGGAGGCTAGCCCCCTCACCCCCTAGCAACGGGCGCTCGGAACGTGATGTCACCCAGCGGGCACTACCACTCACTTCCGGCGCGGTTGCCGCGGCAGCGGAGCCTCCGAAGCGACGGGCGAAGTCCAGACAGTTAAAAAAAAAACATAAAATGTGATCGCAGTCGTGAATCCGGCGCGGCTTTATTTTGTCCGGAGCTTCACCGCGTTACAATTAGAAATAAAATCAAAGCAGGGAGGCGGGTTATTGCGGTGACGCGTGTGTGGGTGTGGTGGGGGGGAGGGGCCGGGACGTCGCCATGGTGACGGGGCCTGTTGTGGAGCCTGAAGCCTGCGGGTGAGTTCCCGCTGCCGGCGGCGAGACCGCGGTCACGGCCCGTGGTGAGCAGCGGGAGTCAAGTTCAACTACTTGCATTGGGTGGAGGGGTGGGGGGAGCTGGTGGTCGGGAGCCGCTGTCGCTGGTCCGCAGACCCCCCCTGGTCCTCCAGACCCCCCTGGTCCTCCAGACCCCCCTGGTCCCCCAGACCCCCCTGGTCCCCCAGACCCCCCTGGTCCCCCAGACCCCCCTGGACCTCCAGACCCCCCTGGACCTCCAGACCCCCCTGGACCTCCAGACCCCCCTGGTCCTCCAGACCCCCCTGGTCCTCCAGACCCCCCTGGTCCCCCAGACCCCCCTGGTCCCCCAGACCCCCCTGGTCCCCCAGACCCCCCTGGACCTCCAGACCCCCCTGGACCTCCAGACCCCCCTGGTCCTCCAGACCCCCCTGGTCCTCCAGACCCCCCTGGTCCTCCAGACCCCCCTGGACCTCCAGACCCCCCTGGTCCCCCAGACCCCCCTGGTCCTCCAGACCCCCCTGGTCCGCAGACTCACCTGGTCCTCCAGACCCCCCTGGTCCTCCAGACCCCCCTGGACCTCCAGACCCCCCTGGTCCTCCAGACCCCCCTGGTCCTCCAGACCCCCCTGGTCCTCCAGACCCACCTGGTCCTCCAGACCCCCCAGGTCCTCCAGACCCCAGGTCCTCCAGACCCCAGGTACCCCAGGTCCTCCAGACCCCAGACTTCTGGTCCTTCAGACCTCCAGACCCCAGGTCCTCCAGACCCCAGGGACCCCAGGTCCTCCAGACCCCAGACCCCTGGTCCTCCAGACCTCCAGACCCCAGGTCCTCCAGACCCCAGGGACCCCAGGTCCTCCAGACCCCAGACCCCTGGTCCTCCAGACCTCCAGACCCCAGGTCCTCCAGACCCCAGGGACTCCAGACCCCAGACCCCTGGTCCTCCAGACCTCCAGACCCCAGGTCCTCCAGACCCCAGGGACCCCAGGTCCTCCAGACCCCTTGTCCTCCAGGCCCCCAGACTCCTGGACCTCCAGACCCCCAGACTCCTGGACCTCCAGACTCCCAGACCCCTGGTCCTCCAGACTCCCAGACCCCTGGTCCTCCAGACCCCAGACTCCTGGTCCTCCTGACCGACAGACCCCTCGTCCTCCAGACCCCCAGACTCCTGGTCCTCCAGATTCCCAGACTCCTGGTCCTCCAGACCCCCAGACCTCTGGTCCTCCTGCCCCCAGACTTCTGGTCCTCCAGACCCCCAGACTCCTGGACCCCCAGACTCCCAGAACCCTGGTCCTCCAGACCCCCAGACCTCTGGTCCTCCTGCCCCCAGACTTCTGGTCCTCCAGACCCCCAGACTCCTGGTCCTTCAGACCCCTGGTTCTCCAGAACCCCAGACGCCTGGTCCTCCAGACCCCTGGTCCTCCAGACCCCAGACCCCTGGTCCTCCAGACCCCAGACCTCTGGTCCTTCAGACCTCCAGACTCCTGGTCCTCCAGACCCCCAGACCCCTGGTCCTCCAGACCCTTGGTCCTCCAGATTTCTGGTCCTCCAGACCCCTGGTTCTCCAGACTCCTGGTCCTCCAGACTCCTGGTCCTCCAGACCTCCAGATTCCTGGACCTCCAGACTCCCGGTCCTCCAGACCCCTGGTTCTCCAGACTCCTGGTCCTCCAGACTCCTGGTCCTCCAAACACACAGTCCTCCAGACCCCCAGTCCTCCAGACTCCTGGTCCTCCAAACCCACAGACCCCTAGTCCTCCAGACCTCCAGACTCCCGGTCCTCCAGACTCCCGGATCTCCAGACCTCCAGACTCACGGTGCTCCAGACCTCCAGACGTGGTCCTCAGACTCCTGGTCCAGCAGACCTCCAGAATCTCATTCCTCCAGAATCCCGTTCATCGAGTCAAAGACCGTGGAAACAGGCCCTTCGGCCCAACTTACCCACACCAACCAACAAAAGTTCATGTTCTTGGAACAGAATTAGGCCATTCAGCCCATCAAGTCTACTCTGCCATTTCAATCATGGCTGATCTATCTCTCCCTCCCAATTCCCCATTACCCTTGACACCCGTACTAATCAAGAATCTATCTATCTCATTGGCTTGTCCTCCACAGACTTCTGTGGCAAAGAATTCCAAAGATTCACCACCCTCTGATTAAAGAAATCCCTCCTCATCTACTTCGTAAATTTATGTCCATTTATTCTGAGGCTGTGCCCTCTGGTCCTTGACTCTCCCACGAGTGGAAACATCCTCTCCACATCCACTCTACCCAGTCCTTTCACTATTTGGTAAGTTTCAGTCTACCTGGAGGACCAGAACTCTGCAGTCTTCAGTCTTCCACATTCCCAGACCTCCAGAATCTCATCCTCCAGACTCCCAGGTCATAGAGTCATGCAGCGTAGAAACGGGCCCTTTGGCTTAATTTGACAATGTTGACCAACATGTCCCATCCCCACTAGACCCACCTGCCAGCGTTTTGGCCCATATCCCTCTGAACCTTTCCTATCTACGTGTCTGTCCGAATGTTATTTTACATCCTCCGGACTCCCCCGATGCCCCACCTCGGTGAACTTCATGAACAGGCGATCAATAGTCGGCCGGTCCCTAACCAGGGGACCACGAGCTCCATGATGTTACCTCGGTACACGTGATAATAATAAACTCAACTCAACTCAACCTCACATCTGCTATCTTCTATTTCTCTGCCCATATCTGTAACTAATTTGAATCTCACTGTATCCTCCGGCAGCCTTCCTCACAGTCCGCGACTCCACCTGTTTTGGCGTTGTCCATAAAATCCCTATCAATCGAAAAATAAATCCTGGAAGGAGTGTCTCACTGTGCTGTGATCTCTCTCTCTCCCACTCCATGGTAGAATAACTTCCTTGGATTCACTAAAAAGGATACAAAGTGCTGGAGTAACTCAGTGGGTCAGGCGGCATCTCTGGAGAACATGGTGACGTCTTGAGTCAAGACCCTTCTTCAGACTGAGAGCCAACAAAGGGGGAGATTAGAGATATATATACAAAAGCTTTTCACTGGACCTTGGAGCATGTGACAATAAACTAAACTGAAGGGGGAGACTAGAGATAGACACAAAAAGCTGGAGTAACAGCGGGACAGGCAGCATCTCTGGAGAGAAGGAATGGGTGACGTTTCGGGATGAGACCCTTCTTCAGACTAGAGATATGGAAGGGTAAGGTGTGTAAACGACAGATCAAAGCAGACGTTGATCAAGGTTCATTGTTAGTTGAGGGGAAGGTGACGATGAGGCATATAATCAGTAAAATTAATCAGGACAGTGAAAATAGTCAGAGAAGTAGGGTGGGGGAAGGATAGAGAGAGAGGGAAAGCAAGCGTTACTTGAAGTTAGAGACATCAACGCTCATACCACTGGGATGAAAGCTGCCCAAACGCAGTACAAGAAAGGGTCTCGACCTGAAATGTCACCCATTCCTTCTTTCCTGAGATGCTGCCTGACCCGCTGAGATATTCGAACTTTTATGTATTTATCTTCGGTTTAAACCAGCATCTGTAGTTCCTTCCTAAACTGACTACACATACACCGATGAGCCAAAACATTATGACCAATGACAGATGAAGTGAATAACATTGATTATCTTGTTACAATGGCACCTGTCAAGGGGTGGGATATATTAGGCAGCAAGTGAACAGTCAGTTCTTGAAGTTGATGTGTTGGATGCAGGAGTAAAGACCTGAGCGACTTTGACAAGGGCCAAATTGTTATGACCAGACAACTGGGTCAGAGCATCTCTGAAACGGCAAGGCTTGTGGGGTGCTCCCGGTCAGCAGTGGTGAGTACCTACCGACTGGTCCAAGGAGGGACAAACCACAAACCGGCGACAGACAGGGTGTTGAGCGCCTAAGGCTCGTCGATGCGCGAGGGCAACGAAGGCTATCCCGTCTGGTCCGAACCGACCGAAGGTCGACTGTGGCACAAGTCAGGGAAAATGTTAATGGTGGTCACGGGAGAAATGTGTCACAATACACAGTGCATCGCACCCTGCTGCGTATGGGGCTGCACATGGAGGACCAACAGTGTATTAGGCGGGTGGTCATAATGTTTTGGCTCATCAGGTCATAATGTTTTGGCTCATCAGTGTATTTTAAGGAAGTGCTTGCCAAAGCTAACTTTCCATTGACAATCCAGCGCAGGTAAGCCGCAGCAAGCATGTCCAAGAAGAAAGGGCGCGCCGAAGCCAAGGCCAAGCCTGTGGGGACGGAAGAGGTGGTGCTGGCCAACACCACGGACCGAATTGTCACCCTGCAAAATGAGTGAGACCCCGGCCTTTGGGAACAGGGGGTGGTGAGGGGGCAGTGGGTTATGGAGAGCTGGTGGGGGGGAGGGGGGGGGAGGGGGGGGTGAGGGCGTAGCTCAGGAACGGGATGGGGATGGGTCCAAAGCTTGGGTGAGACTGGTGTGTAGGGAGGAGCCATGCACCTGCACTCCTAGATCCCTCTGCTCCACAACACTACCCAGAGGCCTACCATTCACTGTGTAGGTCCTGCCCTTGTTAGACGTCCCAAAATGCAACACCTCACACTTCTCTGCAGTAAATCCCATCAACCATTCCTCCGCCCACCTGGCAAATCGATCCAGATCCTGCTGCAATCGTTCACAACCATCTTCACTATCTGCAAAAACACCCACTTTGTATCATCAGCAAAGTTGCTGATCTTGCCCTGTATTTCTCATCCAAATCATTGATGTAGATGACAAACAGTAACGGGCCCAGCACCAAACCCTGAGGCACACCACTAGTCACAGGCCTCCAGTCTGAGAAGCAACCTGCCACCATTGCCCTCTGCTTCCTTCCATGGAGTCAATTTACTATCCATTCAGCTATCTCTCCTTGGATCCCACGCGATCTTACCTTCCAGAGCAGTCTACCATGCGGAACCTTGTCGAACGCCTTACTGAAATCCATGTACACAACATCTACAGCTCTGCCCTCATCAATCTTTTTGGTCACGTCTTCAAAAAACATCAATCAGATTTATGAGACACGACCTCCCACGTACAAAACCATGCTGACTGTCCCAAATCAGCCCTTGCCCATCCAAATGCCTGTGTATCCTATTCCTCAGAATACTCTCCAGTAACTTACCAACTACAGGTGTTAAGCTCAACAGCGTGTAGTTCCCAGCATTTTCCCTGCAGCCCTTCTTGTAAAGAGGTACATTTGCCAGCCTCCAGTCTTCTGAATGGTGTCAAGTTATGAAAAGGGGACGTACAACGAGATCTGGGTGTCCTAGTGCATCAGTCACTGAAAGGAAGCATGCAGGTACAGCAGGCAGTGAAGAAAGCCAATGGAATGTTGGCCTTCATAACAAGAAGAGTTGAGTATAGGAGCAAAGAGGTCCTTCTGCAGTTGTACAGGGCCCTAGTGAGACCGCACCTGGTGTACTGTGTGCAGTTTAGGCCATTTAGAACGGAGATGAGGAAAAACATTTTCAGTTAGAGAGTTGTGAATCTGTGGAATTCTCTGCCTCAGAAGGCAGTGGAGGCCAATTCTCTGAATGCATTCAAGAGAGAGCTAGATAGAGCTCTTAAGGATAGCGGAGTCAGTGGGTATGGGGAGAAGGCAGGAACGGGGTACTGATTGAGAATGATCAGCCATGATCACATTGAATGGCGGTGCTGGCTCGAAGGGCCGAATGGCCTACTCCTGCACCTATTGTCTCCTGGATTTAAGGACGACTCGTTCCTCCTAGTTCAACTAGTTTCCTGCAATGTCCTTGGATATATCTGATCAGGCCCTGGAGATTTGTCTACCTTCATACACGATAATACCTTCAGTACGTTTTTGGCGCTAATACTGACTGCTCTCAAGATATTTCCATTGACTGCCCCAAGTTCCTCCGTCCTACTGTCTTTCTTCTCGGTAAATACAGAGGGGAAATACTTATTGAAGACCTTGCCCCATCTCCAGTGGCTCCACACAGAGGTGACCGCTTTGATTCCTGAGAGGTCCCACACTCTTTCTAGTCACCCTTTTCCCCCTTATGTATTTATGAAATCTTTTGGGATTGTCCTTAATGCTACCCGCCTGTCCCATGCATCCTTCTTGTATTTGACCAAGGGAGCTTCCACTCTGTGTCTACCCCCTGCTGTCCCTGCTCTAGGAATGTGTGACGGGGTGGTGTAGAGGGAGCTTCACAGGAGGGCCGGGGGGGGGGGGAGGTCTCTGAAAACTACAGGGGAGCCGGTGGGGGGGGGGGGGGGGACGGAGAAGGGATGTGTACTTTTTGTTACTTTGTCGGCATCTTTGTGACGACTCTTTTGAGTACTTTGTACGCGAAAGCAAAGAATTTCACGGTACCTAGCTAGGTACAAGTGACAATAAAGTATCATCATCATCCCCCATTTTTCCTGTGTTTGACCCAAACCTCTCTAAACCTAAAATGTTGATGGCGTTTGTTTTTGTCTTGAAAGGTACGATGAGATCGTCACAGAACTTAAGCAGCTGAAGTTGAAGATTTATCAGCTGTATCCTTTACTGGCCTCCGTGAAAACCAGGGATACTGCTGTGGTTCACTACAGATGACCCCCGAACAAAACCAAACCACTTTATCCCCCTGCCTGCCTACCTAGCCTCATTGCAACACCTGCAGTTTAGACTTCAGACTTTAGAGATACAGCGCGGAAACAGTCCCTTCGTCCCACCGAGTCCGCGCCGACCAGCGATCCCCGCACGCCAACACTATCCTACACACGCTAGGGACAATTGACACATACACCAAGCCAATTAACCTACAAATCTGCACATTTTTGGAGTGTGAGGAAAGCAGAGCGCCCTGAGAAAACCCACGTGGTCACGGGAAGAACGTACAAACTCCGTACAGACAGCACCCGTAATCAGGTTGGAACCCGGATCTCTGGCGCTGTGAGGCAGCAACTCTGCCGTTGCGCCACCATGCCTGCAAATTCCTGTGTCTGCCTTACAGCGAATGCAGCGCCGGAGACCCGGGTTCCATCCCGACCTCGGGTGCTGTCTGTGCGGAGTTTGTACGTTCTCCCCGTGACCTGCGTGGGTTTTCTCCGAGATCTTCGGTTTCCTCCCATACTCCAAAGACCTGCAGGTATGTAGGTTAATTGGCTTGGTGTAAATGTAAATTGTCCCTAGCGGGTATAAGATGGTGTTAATGTGCGGGGATCGCTGGTCGGCGCGGACCCGGTGGGCCGAAAGGGCCTGTTTCCGCGCTGTATCTCTAAACTTAACTTAACACACAAAAGCAAATTACACGCGAATTACACAAAACATTTCTAAATGAAAGACGACTGCAAAAAGACCAAGTACACAATCAGAATAAAAGTGCTGCCTGGATTAGGGGGGTTTCAGCTACAGGGAGAGAGGGGCTGGATAGATTTGGATTGTTTTCTCTGGAACGTTGGAGGTTGAGGGGAAAGGATAGAAGTATGCGAAGTATGAGAGGCATAGAGATAGGGTAGACAGTCAGAACCTTTTTCCCAGGGTGGAATGTCCACCACTAGAGGGCATAGTATAAGGTGAGAAGGGGGAAGTTTAATGGAGACTAGCCGGTGTGGACCCGATGGGTCCAAATCTCTCCTGCAACCCTCCCACAACTGACGACACTCACCCACTCCATCCCCGGCTCCTGCCCCCGGTGGCCATCTTGGGCACACCCACCTCCCCATTGGCCGCCACTCCCCTAGACTTAGGCGGGTCCCATTGTGACCTGGAACGCGGCTGACGGCCAGGGTGAGTGGATAAGGGACTTATTAAAGTTTAAAAAGGTGATTTGTAAAGTTTAAAAAGTGGAAAACTTTTTAAATATAACAACCATTTGAACCGCAGGCCAATGGTGAGGAAGGTGGGCCTAAAATCGTTGCGCTACCGTGTACCTTTTTGGCTGCATTTCGGGAACAAATATATATATATATTAACTAACAAGATGAGAGTTTTAGTAATATATAGATAGATGTGCGGGGCAAATTGTTTTTACACAGAGGGTGTTGGGGGCCTGGAACGCACTGTCAGGGATGTGGTGGTGGCTGAAACGATGGTGGCGTATAAGAGGCTTTTAGACAGGCGCATGAAATGAAGCGATATGGATCGTGTGCAGATAGAGGAAATCAGTTTAACTCGGTATCGTGTTCAGCACAGACTTCCTCTGCTGCACTGTTCTATGTTCTACGTAGAATAAAAGTTGTCCAGTGACACGATTGCCAAGGTGAACTCAAGTGCTTTCCGAGAGTAGGAGAGACTCTTCTTGGCCTGATTCCCGATCAGTACGGGTGTCTGGGTTATGGGGAGAAGGCAGGAGAATGGGGTTGAGAGGGAGAGATAGATCAGCCATGATTGAATGGCGGAGTAGACTTGATGGGCCGAATGGCCTAATTTATGTTCTGCACAGTCATAGAGTGATACAGCGTGGAAACAGGCCCTTCGGCCAAACTTGCCCACACGGGCCAACATCTACACTAGTCCCACCTTCCAGCGTTTGGCCCATATCCCTCTAAACTTGTCCTATCCATGTACCTGTCTAAATGTTTCTTAAACGTCCAGGTTCAGGAACAGCTTCTTCCCTACAGCCATCAGGCTATTAAACACAACAACCTCCATTATGCTCTGAACTTGGACTGGCCGGTGTGGGCGAGTTGGGACGAAGGGCCTGTTTCCACACTGTATCAACTGTATGACTCTTATCTAACTACATAGACTATTATTGTTATTATTGCACTGTTATTGTTTTGTTTTTATGTGTACATATGTGTGCATGTATATATTTTTAATATACATATATATATATACACATATATATGTGAGTGTGTGTATATGTGAGTATTTTTGTGATTTTTTTTGTCTCGTTTATTATTCTCTGCCTCAGAAGGCAGTGGAGGCCAATTCTCTGAATGCAGTCAAGAGAGAGCTGGATAGAGCTCTTAAGGATAGCGGAGTCAGGGGGTATGGGGAGAAGGCAGGAAAGGGGTACTGATTGAGCTATTGTCTATTGTCTATTATTTATTATATTATTTACAGTGTACTATGTTTACATATTCTGTTGTGCTGCTCCAAGTAAGAATGTTATTGTTCTATCTGGGACATATGACAATAAAACACTCTTGACCTAGTCCCTGCCTCAACTATCTCCTCGTTCCATACACCCACCACCCTTCTTGTGTGAAAACGTTACCCCCTCAGATTCCTATTAAATCTTTTTATTAGGAACTCTCCCTGTGCTGTTCTATCCCATGTTCTACGATCAAGTGCAAGCAGAGTTCGACATGGTGTTCGGCACAAACATTGTGGGCCGAAGGGCCTGCTCCTGCGCTGTACTGTTCTGAGCTAATGTGTGCCGCTCTATCAAGAGATGTGGGGACAAAGCAGGAACAGGGAACTGATTTTTAATGATCAGCCATGATCACATTGAATGGCGGTGCTGGCTCGAGGGGCCGAAGGGCCTACTCCTGCAGCTATTTTCCATGTTTCTATGCTCCACGTTCTGTGACTTTCTTTAGCGGTTGTGTCCCAGGCGGCAAGAGAATGAGTTCCTGGAGAAGGAAGCGCAGCAGACCCGGCTGGAGACGGTACGTAGGGGGCCGCGGGCACACCTGGGGCAGTCTTCGGGCAGAGGCGAGGGAGGGAGGGAGGGAGGGAGGGGGCTGGAGGAACGAGGGGAGGCGGTTTCGTTTAGTTGATTGTCACGTGCACCGAGGTACAGTGAAAAGCCTTTGTTGCGTGCGGTCCAGTCAGCGGAAAGACAATACAACAGACAATAGACAATAGGTGCAGGAGGAGGCCATTCGGCCCTTCGAGCCAGCACCGCCATTCAATGTGATCATGGCTGATCAATACCTGATTGCAGTCGAGCCGTCCACAGCGTACAGATACATGATAAGGGAATAACGTTCAGTGCAAGGTAAAGCCAGCAAAGTCCGATCAAGGATAGTCACCAATAAGGTACATAGTAGTTCAGGTCAGGATGGGCTGCCACTCTTCGTCTCTGCGATGCGCAGTTGGGCAGACAACGCCGGAGATGCGGGTTCGATCCTGACCCTGGGCGCTGTCCGTACGGAATTTGCACATTCTCCCTGTGACCACGTGGGTTTCCTCTGGGTGCACATCACCGTCTATATCTCTCCTTTCCCTTATCTCCAACCAGTCTGACAAAGGGTCTCGACCCGAAACGTCAACCGTTCCTTCTCTCCAGAGATGCTGCCTGTCCCGCTGAGTTACTCCAGCATTTTGTGTCTATCTTCGGTTTAAACCAGCATCCGCAGTTCCTTCCTACACCACAAGAGGGAGGCAGGTTGCTTTATAATGTAACGGAGGAACTGAAAGCCATTGTGGGCTTTCAAAAGGACTAAAAAGGGAGAAACTCTCTCAGTGGCAGGAGGTTCAGCAACCAGACAAATGTGGAAGTCGGCAATTAGCAACTTCCCATTTCATCCTCCATCCGTCTGAAGAAAGGCCTCGACCCGAAATGTCAGCCATTCCTTCTCTCCAGAGATGCTGCCTGTCCCGCTGAGTTACTCCAGCATTTTGTGTCTATCCTAACAAGTCTGAAGCAGGGTCCTGACCTGAAATGTCACCTATCCATGTCCTGATGCTGCCTGACCCACTTAAACATAGAAATATAGAAAATAGGTGCAGGAGGAGGCCATTTGGCCCATTGAGCCAGCGCTGCCATCCATTGTGATCATGGCTGATCATCCACAATCTGTAACCCGTGCCTGCCTTCTCCCCATATCCCTTGATTCCACTAGCCCCTAGAGCACTATCTAACTCTCTCTTAAATTCATCCATTGAATTAGCCTCCACTGCCTTCTGTGGCAGAGAATTCCACAAATTCACAACTCTGGGTGAAAAAGTTTCTTCTCACCTCATTTTTAAATGGCCTGCTGGGCCAGAAGGCAGTGGAGGCCAATTCTCTGAATGCATTCAAGAGAGAGCTAGATAGAGCTCTTAAGAATAGCGGAGTCAGGGGGTATGGGGAGAAGGCAGGAACAGGGTACTGATTGAGAATGATCAGCCATGATCACATTGAATGGTGGTGCTGGCTCGAAGGGCCGAATGGCCTCCTCCTGCACCTATTGTCTATTGTCTATTGTCTATCACTGATCGGCACATACTGTTTTTATGTTACTTTCTTCTATGTTACCAACCAACATGCCCCATCTACTCCAGTCCCACCTGCCTGCGTTTGGCCCATATCCCTCACAAAAATGTCCTATCCATATACCTGTCTAAATGTTTCTTAAACCTTGTGATTGTCCCTGCCTCTACTACTGTACCTCCTCCGGCAGCTTGTTCCATACACCCACCACCCTTTGTGTAAAAAAGTAGTCACTCTTCATGTTCCTATTAAATCTTCCCCTCCCCCACCCCCCTCACCTCCTTCCTTGACATCATTCCCACCCCCTCTCCTGACATCAGTCTGAAGAAGGGTCTCGACCCGAAACGTCACCCATTCCTTCTCTCCCGAGATGCTGCCTGACCCGCTGAGCTTTACTGAAGGTCCACCTCTTGGCCTCATTGCTGTCGGTGAAGGCGACAGGCTGTGGCTACAGGTGTGATCAAGGAGTTACTAAAAAAAGATTTGCTGCTAAAACCACCGAGTCATAAGTTCACACGATCATAAGTTAAGTCATAGGAGCAGAATTAGGCCATTCGGCCCAGCAAGTCTACTCTGCCATTCAATCATGGCTGATCTATCTCTCCCTCTCAACCTCATTCTCCTGCCTTCTCCCCATAACCCCTGACTAATCAACCCGTACTAATCAAGAATCTGTCAATCTCCACCTTACAAAATGTCCACTGACTTGACCTCCAGAGCCATCTATGGCAATGAATTCTACAGAATCACCACCCTCTGATGAAAGAAATTCCTCCTCATATCCTTCTTAAAGGAATGTTCTTTTATTCTGAGGCTATGCCCTCTGGTCCCAGACTCTCCCACAAGTAGAAACATCCTCTCCTCATTAACTCTGTCCAGGCCTTTCACTATTCGGTAAGTTTCAATGAGGTCCCTTCCTGGTCTCCAAATTTGAGGAAGGATATTCTTGCTATTGAGGGCGTGCAGCGTAGGTTTACTAGGTTAATTCCCGGAATGGCGGGACTATCATATGTTGAAAGACTGGAGCGACTAGGCTTGTATACACTGGAATTTAGAAGGATTCCAATATTTAGAATATATGATTATTAAGGGGTTGGACAACTAAGAGGCAGGAAACATGTTCCCAATGTTGGGGGAGTCCAGAACCAGGGGCCACAGTTTAAGAATAAGGGGTAGGCCATTTAGAACTGAGATGAGGAGAAACTTTTTCAGTCAGAGTTGTGAGTCTGTGGAATTCTCTGCCTCAGAAGGCAGTGGAGGCCAATTCTCTGAATGCATTCAAGAAAGAGCTAGATAGAGCTCTTAAGGATAGCGGAGTCAGGGGGTATGGGGAGAAGGCAGGAACGGGGTACTGATTGAGAATGATCAGCCATGATCACATTGAATGGTGGTGCTGGCTCCAATGGCCTCCTCCTGCACCTATTGTCTATCATTCTTGTAAACCTCCTCTGGTGCCAGCACTCTCCAGACCCTCTACAGAGCCTATGGCCTCTGGTCCTAGACTCTCCCACGAGTGGAAACATCTTCTCCACATCTGCTCTATCCAGGCCCTTCACTACTTGGTAAGGTAATCAGAGACTTGTTATTCTTTCGGAACTTTCCGATTCATGCGTTTTGTTGAATTCCCGTTCCCACCTTCAGCAAGAATACATCCAGCAGATGGCAAAGAGGTCGGAGAAAACCCAGAATCAAATCATCAGCTTGAGTGACCAGAACCAGAAACAGCTGGATGAAATCAGGAAAGCAAAGGAGAAAATAATGGCCGAGTTTGAAGCTCGGAAACAAGGTCAGATACGTCTATAAGTGCAAAATGAGTAGATACCTTGGGAGGTCATGTTGCAGTTATATGAGACGTTGGTGAGGCCACACCTTCCTTCTCTCCAGAGATTAGGGTTGCCAACTTCCTCACTCCCAAATACGGGACAAGGTGACATCACCGCCCCGCGCCCCACGTGACCTCACCCAGCCAGCGGCCACGTGCTCCCGCTCTACCAATGGCGTCCGTCATTGGTGGAGCGGGAGCACGTGGCCGCTGGCTGGGTGAGGTCACGTGGGGCGCGGGGCGGTGACGTCACCCTTTGTCCCTTATTTGGGAGTGAGCAAGTTGGCAACCCTACTAATACGGGACAAGGGCGGTCCCGCACGGGACAAACCAATTCAGCCAAAATACGGGACGTCCCGGCTAATACGGGACAGTTGGCAACCCTACCAGAGATGCTGCCTGTCCAGCATTTTGTGTCTATCTTTTGACTTGTAGAGTCATAGAAACAGCATAGTAACAGGCCTCTTCGGCCCTTAGGTAATCTATGATGAGCCAGATGCCACATCATTGTTAGTCCCATTTGCACATTTGGCCAATATGTGGCCTCAAACCCGTTCCTCTTCATGTTCCTGTCCAAGTATCTTTTAAGAGGAGTTGAGTATAGGAGCAAAGAGGTCCTTCTGCAGTTGTACAGGGCCCTAGTGAGACCGCACCTGGAGTACTGTGTGCAGTTTTGGTCTCCAAATTTGAGGAAGGATATTCTTGCCATTGAGGGCGTGCAGCGTAGGTTCACCAGGTTAATTCCCGGAATGGCGGGACTATCATATCTTGAAAGACTGGAGCGACTAGGCTTGTATACACTGGAATTTAGAAGGATGAGAGGAGATCTTATGGAAACGTATAAGATTATTAAGGGGTTGGACACGTTAGAGGCAGGAAACATGTTCCCAATGTTGGGGGAGTCCAGAACCAGGGGACACAGTTTAAGAATAAGGGGTAGGCCATTTAGAACGGAGATGAGGAAAAACGTTTTCAGTCAGAGAGTTGTGAATCTGTGGAATTCTCTGCCTCAGAAGGCAGTGGGGGCCAATTCTCTGAATGCATTCAAGAGAGAGCTAGATAGAGCTCTTAAGGATAGCGGAGTCAGGGGGTATGGGGAGAAGGCAGGAAAGGGGTACTGATTGAGAATGATCAGCCATGATCACATTGAATGGCGGTGCTGGCTCGAAGGGCCGAATGGCCTCCTCCTGCACCTATTGTCTATTGTCTATAAACATTGCCACTGTACCTGCCTCAACTGCCTCTTCTGGCAGCTCATCCCCTACACCCACTACCCTCTGTGTGAAAAAGTTGCCCTTCAGGTTCCTGTTAAATCTTTCCTCCCTCACCTTCATCCTATGCCTTCTCGTTCTTAAATAGACACAAAATGTTGGAGTAACTCAGCGGGTCAGGCGGTATCTCTGGAGAGAAGGATTGGGTGACGTTTGGCGTAGGAACTCTTCTTCAGTCAGAAGTAACCAGCTTTTTTTTAACAAGAAATGTATTCAATTATTAAAAATAATATTTACAATACAATAAAACAAAACAGCACCCCCCACCATAATTCAAGACAAACAAATATACTAAATGAACTACTATACAACTATGTTACACTCCTTGCATTCCACCCCCAGCGGTCCCGGAAGTCCCCCAGGGTGCCCGTGGACAGCGCGTAGTCCGTCTCTAATACCACACGGGCGCGGACGTAACCCCGGAAAAGGGGCGGGCAGCCGGCTCGGGCAGTGCCTTCTTCCGCCTGGCGCCATGACTCACAGATGGCCAGCTTGGCCAGGCCCAGAAGCAACCCAACCAGGACATCCCAGGCCCTACCCCAGAAGTAACCAGCTTGGAGGGGATGATGGTATTGAACGCCGAGCTGTAGTCTATAAACAACGGCCCGTTTCCACACTGCCCTGGGCAACGTTGCAGAAGTATTCTCTAGACTTGGCAGAAGGTTGCTTCCCGACGGGTCGTGGCCTTGCCTGACAGCAGGCCTGGCTCGCTGCCATGGTAACGAGATCCCGCCCAGAGAAGTTACCTCCGAGCCCGGGCCCCTGCTCGTCCCGTGGACCGGAGAGCAGGGAGTTGGACCATGCAAGGGCCTGTACGCGGAGCGGCAGTGGGAGGCAGTGCTGGGCCTCGATGACAGAGCCTGGGGTTCTGTGGTGGAGAGAGGGCTCCGTGGGCCCTGCACCAGCCTGGGGCTTATCCCGGGCCGTATCCCAACCACAGGCCCGGCTCGCTGGGAGAGGGAAGGCCGCCGATCCCGGCCCCTGCTCCCCCTGGAGACCGGAGAGGGGGTGGACGGAGACGGTGACGGACGCTGGACGAAGGGCCCGGTGAGAGAAGCAGGAGGGGTCTTACCTTCTGCACCCTCCAAGTCGGCTGTGGGAGGTGTGTGTGTCCCCTCCCCCCCCCCCCCCAGGGAACGAGGGCCGAAGAGGCCCGGGCGAAGAGAGGGACATCAAATCGGAGGGACCGTAATGGAGGCAACGGCTGCCTCGGCCCTGTGGGGCCAACTGCAGATGGGACGGTGAAATGGAGCCAGCATGGCACCTCTTGCCCGTGGACTCAATGGGCTGTTCTGCACCTTCTGGACTTGCCGGGGGGGATTGTGCTTATGTGCGGGGATGGTTTAGCTGAGCTGTGTGCAGAAAATCATTACTTTACTGTACCTGGTACACGTGACACTAAAGAAACCATTGATCCATTGGCAATTCCACCGGGTGGCGCCGTCAGCGATGGCAGCCTCACCAACGGTCTGTTTGTCTTTTCGTCTTTTTGGTATTTTTAGTGTGTTTTGAAAGTTTGTGTTAATGTTCTCTGATGTGTTTTATGTGGGGGGTCGGGGGAAACTTTTTTCCAATCTCTTACCTTGCCGGAGATGCGATTGTTTTCCGGATGGTATCTCCGGTCGCTCTGCAGCCTAACATCGTGGAGCTGGTGGCCTTGCTCGGGACTGACTCTGAGCCCCACCGCGGGGCCGTGGACTTACCTTCGGAGCCTGCGATCCTTCGCCTGGGATCGACGCTCCAACCGCGGCCTGCGGACTTCAACATCGAGGAGCTGGTAGTCTCGGGTAGAGACCGATGTCGGGAAGCTTCAAAGCAGCAGGAGGTTCGACAAGCCCTGACCCGGGAGCTGAGATTCCCCCCGATGCAGGAGCTTGATCGCCCCGACACGGAGGGCCCGACCGACGGCTATGGGAGTCGATAAATCGTCCCGACAACGGAAGGCTCGAGGCAGGGAAGAGATTGAACTCTTTTTTCGCCTTCCATCACAGTGAGGAAGGATATTCTTGCTATTGAGGGCGTGCAGCGTAGGTTTACTAGGTTAATTCCCGGAATGGCGGGAATGTCATACGTTGAAAGACTGGAGCTACTAGGCTTGTATACACTGGAATTTAGAAGGATGAGAGGAGATCTTATCGAAACGTATAAGATTATTAAGGGGTTGGACACGTTAGAGGCAGGAAACATGTTCCCAATGTTGGGGGAGTCCAGAACAAGGGGCCACAGTTTAAGAATAAGGGGTAGGCCATTTAGAACGGAGATGAGGAAAAACTTTTTCAGTCAGAGAGTTGTGAATCTGTGGAATTCTCTGCCTCAGAAGGCAGTGGAGGGCAATTCTCTGAATGCATTCAAGAGAGAGCTAGATAGAGCTCTTAAGGATAGCGGAGTCAGGGGGGTATGGGGAGAAGGCAGGAACGGGGTACTGATTGAGAATGATCAGCCATGATCACATTGAATGGCGGTGCTGGCTCAAAGGGCCAAATGGCCTCCTCCTGCACCTATTGTCTATTGTCTATTCATGTTGAAATGTATTGTGTGTGTCCCGTTGCTTTTTATTGATATGAGACTGTACGACAAATAAAATCCCTCGTATGTTGCAAAACATACTTGGCTAGTAAAGTATGAGAATGATTCTGATTCTGGTTATTGACCAAGAATGACGTGCCATTCACCTGACCACGGCACGACAGCACTTCACTGTGGCTGCCTCACTCTTTGACAGGGTGATTCATTTCTGCAAAAACCAACCCTTAGTTGGAGATAAGAGAAGCTGCAATGGCAGTGTTGAAGTGTGAGCTGTTTCGGGCAGAGCTGCTGACCACAGTCTTCGCACCATCCTGTCCTGTCTGACTTTTGTTTCCTTCGCTCTGTCCCTGCAGGTCTGAATATGACTCAGATTGAGAAGGAAACTGAGCTGCTGCAGATCAACAAGGACATCGAGAGCCTGAATGAGTATAAAGTAAGTGTGGAGTCAGAGGGTGGTGGATCTGTGGGACTCTCTGCCACAGAGGGCTGTGGAGCCCAAGTCAGTGGATATTTTGAAGGCGGAGATAGACAGATTCTTGATTAGTGCGGGTGTCAGGGGTTACGGGTAGAAGGCAGGAGAATGGGGTTAGGCTGGGAGAGATAGACCAGCCATGATTGAATGGCGGAGTAGATCTGATGGGCCGAATGGCCTAATTCTACTCCTATTTCACGGCCTGATGAGAGTCTTATCTGGTTTACCCAGTGTTAGGCTTCGATCTGAAAGTGCAGCCAGAGTCACTAGAAACTGCAGATTTTAGTTTTTGAGTTTTAGTTTTGGAGATACAGCGCGGAAACAGGCCCTTCGGCCCACCGAGCCCTCACCGACCAGTGGTCCCCACACACTAACACTATCCTACACACACTAGGGCGAATTTTACATTTATACCAAGCCAATTCACCTACAAACCTGCACATCTTTGGAGTGTGGGAGGAAACAGCGGATCGGCTAAATGCTTGCCCAGAAGCTCTTGCCCAGAGAAGGGAAATCGAGGACCAGAGGACATAGGTTTAAGGTGAAGGGGATAAGATTTAATAGGAATCTGAGGTAACATTTTCACACAGAGGGTGGTGGGTGTATGGAACAATCTGCCAGAGGAGGTAGTTGAGGCTGGGACTATTCCAACATTTAAGAAACATTTGGGCAGGTACATGGATAGGACAGGTTTAGGGAGATATTAGACCAAGTGGACCCGTTGGGCCCAAACCTCTCCTGCATTGGTGCAGTACCCTCTCCTCCCACCCTCCCTCTCTCTCCTCCCCCCTTTCTCCCTCTCCTCCCCCCTCCCCCCTCCTCTCTCCCCCTCCCCCCTTCCCTTCCCTCCCTCTCTCCCCCTCCTCCCTCCCCTCTCCTCCCCCTTGCCCCCTCCCTCCCCCCTCCTCCCCCTTGCCCCCTCCCTCCCCCCCACCTCCTCTCTCTCCCTCCCCTCCCCGCCTTCCACACTCCCCTTCCCCTCCCTACTCCATCCCCCTCAACCCTTATCCTTCCTGCCCCTCTAGGGGGGAGAAATCTGGAGGAAAGATGAGGGAGGGGAGGAAAAAACCTGCCAAGTGATAGGTGGATACAGATGAGAGGGGTTCTTGATTGGCAGAGGGTATCGGGGTTATGGGGAGAAGGCAAAAGAATGGGGTTGAGAGGGAAAGATAGATCAGCCATGACTGAATGGTGGAGTCGACCCGATAGGCTGAACGTGTAGGAAAGAACTGCAGACGCTGGTTTAAATCGAAGGTAGACACAAAATGCTGGAGTAACCCAGCGGGACAGGCAGCATCTCCGGAGAGAAGGAATGGGTGACGTTTCGGGTCGAGACCCCTTCTTCAGACAGGCTCGACCCGAAACGTCACCCATCCCTTCTCTCCAGAGATGCTGCCCGTCCCGCTGGGTTACTCCGGCACTTTGATGGGCTGAATGGCCTGATTCTGCTCCTATTATTTGTGACCTTATGACTAAAGTGTGGCCAACAGGAGTGAAAAGTGAAATTAGAGGGTGGGATTTTGGTGGGAGGGGCAGGCGTGAAGGGGAAAGGAGGGGTGGGATAGTGGGAGAGATGGGTGCATAGAAGGAAGATCATAGAAGGCCCACCATCTCTGTGCCAAACATGATCTCTGCCTTAAAAAATATCCACTGATTCGGCCTCCACAGTCAAGTCAAGTCAAGTCAAATTTATTTGTCACATACACATACTCGATGTGCAGTGAAATGAAAGTGGCAATGCCTGCGGGTTGTGCACAAAAATAATTACAGTTACAGCATATAAATAAAGTTAATAAGTTACTAAACATAGCACAAAAAGTGTCGACAAAAATTTAGTCTCTGGGGTTATCAAAGTTGACAGTCCTGATGGCCTGTGGGAAGAAGCTCCGTCTCATCCTCTCCGTTTTCACAGCGTGACAGCGGAGGCGCTTGCCTCTGGAGCATCCGTAGCATCTGGAACAGTCCGTTACTGGGGTGGCAGGGGTCCCTCATGATCTTGCTTGCTCTGGATCTGCACCTCCTGATGTATAGGTCCTGCAGGGGGACGAGTGTAGTTCCCATGGTGCGTTCTGCCGAACGCACTATTCTCTGCAGGGCCATCCTGTCCTGGGCAGAGCTGTTCCCAAACCAGACTGTAATGTTGCCGGACAGGATGCTCTCTACAGCCCCAGAGTAGAAGCAATGAAGGATCCTCAGCGACACTCTGAATTTCCTCAGTTGTCTAAGGTGGTAAAGGCGCTGCTTAGCCTTACCCACCAGTGCGGCAATGTGCGTTGCCCACGTCAGATCCTCTGCGATGCGGACTCCCAAGTATTTGAAACTGCTCACCCTATCCACAATAGACCCATTTATCTCCAGTGGCGTGTACGTCCTTGGATGTTTAGCCCTTCTGAAGTCCACAATCAGCTCCTTTGTTTTAGTGACATTCAAGAGGAGGCTATTGTCCTGACACCAGAGTGCCAGATCAGCCACCTCCTCCCGGTAGGCCTTCTCATCGTTGTTGGAGATCCGGCCCACCACCACAGTGTCATCAGCAAACTTGATGATGGAGTTTGAGCTGAACCTGGCCCTACAGTCATGTGTGTACAGGGAGTACAGTAGGGGGCTAAGGACGCAGCCCTGGGGGGATCCTATGTTCAGGTTGAGGGAGCTAGATGTGTGTTCCCCCATCCTGACCACTTGGGGCCTGACAGTGAGAAAGTCCAGGACCCAGGTGACAACCGAGGTGAGGGCCACCGGTCGGTAGTCATTTAAACACGTTGGAGAGGCATTCTTTGGCACCGGTACAATGATGGATCTTTTGAAGCATGCAGGGACCACGGACTTTGCCAAGGAGAGGTTGAATATTGTGGTGAGCACTGGAGCAAGCTGAGTAGCACAAGACTTTAGTACTCGCCCAGATATACCATCTGGGCCTCCAGCTTTCCTCGTGTTCACACGCGTCAGAGCCCACCTCACCTCATGCTCGGACACCGAGAATGTGTGCACATCCCCGGCGGTGGATCCCCCTCCAGCCTCGCTAGCCAGCGCCCCTTCGGTGCTGTTTTTAGACGGCGAGCTGGTGGTGTTACCCGTCTCAAACCGTGCGTAAAAAGAGTTCAGGTCATCAGCTAAGGAGGAGCCGGCACTTCCGGTTGAGGGGGTGCTGGACCTGTAGCTAGTTATAGTCCGTAGCCCCTGCCAAAGGCGCCTGGTGTCCTGCTGCTCCATCTGTGACTCCATCTTGTCCCGGTACCTCTTTTTTGCATCCTTCACTGCCCTTCGCAGTCGGTAGGACTCTCCCTTGTAGTCGTCCATGTTGCCGGATGCCAGGCCGGAGTTGTAAGGCCCACAGCCGTCTGTGGCAATGAGTTCCACAGATTCACCACCCTCTGACGAAATAAATTTCTCCTCACCTCCTTCCTAAAGGAACGTCCTTTAATTCTGAGGCTGTGGCCTCTGGTCCGAGACGCTCCCACTAGTGGAAACATCCTCTCCACGTCCACTCTGTCCAGGGGGGCCTTTCACCATTCGGTACCTGTAAGCTACACTTGGTTGTGGCAGTGTAGCTGTAGAGCTTCTGTCTTACAGTGCCACAGACCTGGATTCGATCCTGACCATGGCCGGGGTGCCGCGAAGCCCAATGCTGGGACCCCAGTTATTTACAATATATGTCAACGATTTAGCTGAGGGGGTCAAATGTAACATTTCCAGGTTTGCGGATGACACAAAGCTGGGTGGCAGTGTGAGCTGCGAGGAGGATGCTATAAGGCTGCAGGGTGACTTGGATAAGCTGGGTGAGTGGGCAGATGCAGTATAATGTGGATAAATGCGAGGTTATCCACTTCGGTGGCAAGAGCAAGAAGGCAGATTATTAGCTGAATGGTGTCAGATTAGGTAAAGGGGAGGTGCAACGAGACCTGGGTGTCCTTGTACACCAGTCACTGAAAGTAAGCATGCAGGTGAAGCAAGCAGTGAAGAAAGCTAATGGTACGTTGGCCTTCATTGTGAGAGGATTTGAGTTTAGGAGCAAGCAGGTCCTACTGCAGTTGAACAGGGCCCTGGTGAGAGCACACCTCGTCATAGAGCGATACAGTGTGGAAACAGGCCCTTCGGCCCAACTTGCCCACACCGGCCAACATGTCCCATCTACACTAGTCCCACTTGCCTGCACTTGGTCCATATCTCTCCAAACCTGTCCTATCCATGTATCTGTGTAACTGTTTCTAAAATGTTGGGATAGTCCCAGCCTCAACTACCTCCTCTGGCAGCTTGTTCCATACACCCACCACCCTTTGTGTGAAAACGTTATCCCTCAGAATCCTATCAATTTTTTCCCCTTCACCTTGAACCTATGTCCTCTGGTACTCAATTTCCCTACTCTGGGCAAGAGACTCTGTGCAACTACCCGATCTATTCCTCTCATGATTTTGTACACCTCTATAAGATCACCCCTCATTTTATGCGCTCCAGGGAATAGAGACCCAGCCTGCTCAACCTCTCCCTATAGCTCACACCCTCTAGTCCTGGCAACATCCTCGTAAATCTCTGAAACCTTTCAAGGTTGACAATATCTTTCCTATAACATGGTGCCCAGAACTGTTCACAATATTCTAAATGCCATCCCACCAACATCTTATACAACTGCAACGTGACCTCCCAACTTCTATACTCAATACTCTGACTGATGAAGGCCAAAGTGCCAAAAGCCTTTTTGACCACCTTATCTACCTGTGACTCGACCTTCGAGGAACCATGCCCCTGCACTCCTAGATTCCTCTGCTCCACACTACCCAGAGGCCTACCATTTACTGTGTAGGTCCTGCCCTTGTTCGACATCCCAAAAGCAACACCTCACACTTCTCTGTATTAAATTCCATCAACCATTCCTCAGCCCATCTGGCCAATCGATCCAGATCCTGCTGCAATCGTTCACAACCATCTTCACTATCTGCAAAACCACTCACTTTTGTATCATCAGCAAATCTGCTCATCTTGCCCTGTATGTTCCCATCCAAATCATTGATGTAGATGACAAACAGTAACGGGCCCAGCACCGAACCCTGAGGCAACACCACTAGTCACAGGCCTCCAGTCTGAGAAGCAACCTTCCACCATCACCCTCTGCTTCCTTCCATGGAGCCAATTTACTATCCATTCAGCTATCTCTCCTTGGATCCCATGCGATCTAACCTTCCAGAGCAGCCTACTACTATACGGAACCTTGTCAAATGCCTTACTGAAATTCATGAATACATCATCTACAGCTCTGCCCTCATCAACCTTTTTGATCACGTCTTCAAAAAACTCAATCAGATTTATGAGACACGACCTCCCACCTACAAAACCATGCTGACTATCCCTAATCAGCCCTTGCCCATCCAAATGCCTGGAGTATTGTGTGCAGTTTGGTCTCCTAATTTGAAGAAGGACATTCTTACTATTGAGGGAGTGCAGCGTTAATACCTGGGATGGCAGGACTGACAAATGATGAATCTATGTTTCTATTCACAAAATGCTGGAGTAACTCAGCAGGTCAGGCAGCATCTCAGGAGAGAAGGAATGGGCGACGTTTCGGGGCGAGACCCTTCTTCAGACTCGGGTCTCGAGTCGAAACGTCGCCCATTCCTTCTCTCCTGAGATGCTGCCTGACCTGCTGAGTTACTCCAGCATAAATACCTTCGATTTGTTCCAGCATCTGCAGTTATTTTCTTACACAATCTATGTTTCTATGTTTCTAATGGGTCGACTAGGCTTGTATTCGGTGGAATTTAGAAGGATGAGAGGGGATCTTATAGAAACATATAAAATTCTTAAAGGATTGGACAAGTTGGATGCAGGAAAAATGTTCCCGATGTTGGGGGAGTCCAGAACTAGGGGTCACAGTTTAAGAATAAGGGGTTGGCCATTTAGGACTGAGATGCTGAAAATTTTCTTCACCAAGAGAGTTGTGAATTTGTGGAATTCTCTGCCACAGAAGGCAGTGGAGGCCAATTCACTGGATGTTTTCAAGAGAGTTAGATTTAGCTCTTAGTGCTAACGAAATCAAGGGATCTGGGGAGAAAGCAGGAACGGGGTACTGATTGTGGATGATCAGCCATGGCTGGCTCGAATGGCCGATGCCTGCACCTATTTTCTATGTTTCTAAAATGGAACCTAAAGTCTGGCTATTGAGGGAAGGCGGTGAAAGGGAACTCTTGAGTGAAATGTGGTCTCTTTGTGTCGTCTCTCCCCCCCCCCCCCCCCCCCCTCCGCTGGCCGTGGCAGGAACTGCGCGAGATGCAGCTGGCCCGGATCAAAGAGCTGGACGAGCAGGTGATGGTGGCTCGGGCCCAGCACTCTCAGAACCTGCACAACCTCAAGACCAATTTCAACAAGGAGAAGAACGATTACCAGCACAACGCCAGGAGGATGGTCAAGATGCTGGAGAAGGAAGCCAACAAGGTACAATAGACAATAGACAATAGGTGCAGGAGGAGGCCATTCGGCCATTCGAGCCAGCACCGCCATTCAATGTGATCATGGCTGATCATTCTCAATCAGTACCCCGTTCCTGCTTTCTCCCCATACCCCCTGACTCCGCTATCCTTAAGAGCTCTATCTAGCTCTCTCTTGAATGCATTCAGAGAATTGGCCTCCACTGCCTTCTAAGGCAGAGAATTCCACAGATTCACAACTCTCTGACTGAAAAAGTTTTTCCTCATCTCAGTTCTAAATGCATCGGGTGTCAGAGGTCATGGGGAGAAGGCAGGAGAATGAGGTTAGGATGATAGATCAGCCATGATTGAATGGTGGAGTAGACTTGATGGGCCGAATGGCCTAATTCTGCTCCTATTCCTCATGACCTTATTGAGCATTGACTGTGTGTGTCCCTGCAGGAGGCAGTGACCTGCCTGATCCAGCACATCGAGGCGGTCAAGGATGAGAACCTGGACCTACGGGAGCTGCTGGTGTGCCTGATCCGCCGCTCGCGAGTGCTGCGAGAGCAGCAGCTGGAGCTGGAGGAGCAGCAGAGCCAGGTGCTGCGGGAGAGGGAGTACTGCAGCAAGCTCAGGACCCTGCGCTACCGCAAGCACCTCGACAACAAGCCCCCCGCCATCACCCAGCCCGACAAGCCCAGCCCCCAGGAGCGGCCCAGGACGCCGCAACGTGACGACACTCCGGAACGGCCAAGTTCCCAGCAGCCCTCCCCGAGGGTGGCGGCAACGGCCGAAGCCCCACTGATCAACGTGTGGGACTCAGACGAAGAAGCCGAGGACGAGGACGAGCCCAAGGCCAGCAAGAAAGCACACAAGGGAGTGGAGGATGATGAGGAAGCAGACGACTAGAGGCTGGGCCAGAGGAGAGTGCCAGACCCATGGCCCACATGGGTAGCTCCAAGCCCACATCTCCAAGACCAAACCACAACCTGTCCTCGACCCGAGGAAGAGACACTATCTTCCCAGTCACACACCTCTAACACTTTCGATGCTTTTCCAGATTTTGTATCTATTTTTCTCTCTGTCGATGAATATTAAAATGACTGCACCTTTGGTACATGTAATCTCTGGGCCTGTTTAGAAGGATGAGCGGGGATCATTGAAACATACCGAATATTGAAAGGCCTGGATAGAGTGGATGTGGAGAGGATGTTTCCACTGGTGGGGGAGTCCGGGACCAGAGGCCAAAGCTTCAGAATAAAAGGACGTACCTTTAGAAAGGAGATGAGGAGGAATTTCTTTAGTCAGAGGGTGGTGAATCTGTGGAATTCTGTGGTGTGTAGGAGGAAACTGGTGATCCCGGAGAAAACCTACGCAGGTCACGGGGAGAACAGACAAACTCTGTACAGACAGCGCCCGTAGTCAGGATGGAACCCGGGTCCCTGGCATTGTCAGGCAGCAACTCTACCGCTGCACTTTTGTGCCGCCCATTCACATGATTCACAATAGCATTTAATTATTTTTTTAAATACCATAAAATAGTAATTTATTTAGAAAAAACATTGGATAACATAGCAGTGAAGACTGAAAATCTTCCCTGCACCCAATATTAACATTGAAACATTTCCAAATCGTTGTGCCAGAGTGAGACAGGAGCTGAGCAGGTGGGTGAAGCTGATGTATTGTCAGACTGTATGTTTGCTCAGCAGCATACGACTCAGATACATGAACGAAACCTCAAGTACCTGAAACATATACATAACCACGGTGTAATCATACATGAATTCACATAATAAAAGGTAGTCATCAAACGCAAAAATATAAAAAACACTAAACAAAGCTTAGTAGCAGCTACCCCAACTCTAAACCCTAACTTATTCCGCTCCCATAAGGTACCTGGATGCAGTGGGCAGCATGAGCATTCAGCAGACCTTTCAGTGCCCAACCATCCCACCAGAGGCCATGCAGCAAGTGTGCAAGATACACACAAAAAGCTGCAGCAACTCAGTCGGACAGGCAGCATCTCTGCAGAGAAGGAATGGGTGATGTTTCTGGTGGAGACCCTTCTTCAGACTGAAGATGGGTCTTGACCCGAGACGTCACCCATTCCTTCTCTGCAGAGATGCTTGCTGGCCCGCTGAATTACTCCAGCTTTTTGTGTCTATCTTCGGTTTAAACCAGCTTCTGCAGTTCCTTCCTACACAGCAGTGTACAAAGCTGGTTTTATGAGAGGGTAGCTGAGTGAGACTTTTTCGTCCCCCCAATGGACACCCACATGGCTTGTACCACTAGGCAGCAACTGGAATCAGAAGCCTCTGACGTTATCTCCTAATGAATTCACTATCGTCGTCCTGCTGTCTCTATCTTGGTGCCTCTTCTCTCTGGGCCAAAATCAACCAGGCACTCCTTCACGGCTCTCTCACCCATCAAGGTAGACCCACATCATCTGCCCCTTCTCTGCATGACATCCTGCAGCTCCCTCCCCTCCTCCCCCCCCCACCCCTTTAAAAACCTTAACTTTAAAATGTTTAAACTTTCCCTGATCTGCAACAAGTAGAATAAAAGATTCACAATTCATTTAGTTAAAATCAACACCATCGAGCAATACTGGAAAGGCTCAGGGCTTTTCATTGAATACTGATAAAGATGAGGAATAGACTCCAGTTGCAGGGCTGCATAAAAGCGCACGCCTCTGGTTATTTTGTAACAGCTCTCCTATCTCTCAAAGTGCTTGTCCACATCTGGCCAAGGTGGTCTCAATAATGTCCCACCTGAACTTTGCAAAGAACAACCAGTGGCACAATACGCACAGCCAATCCTCCGTGGGTGCCGAACTCCAAAACACTAAAGATGGACATAAAATGCTGGAGTAACTCAGCGGGCAGGCAGCATCTCGGGATAGAAGGAATGGGTGTAGGAAGGAACTGCAGATGCTGGTTTACATTGAAGACAGACACAAAATGTTTGAGTAACTCAGGCAGCATCTCCGGATAGAAGGAATGGGTGACATTTCGGGTCGAGACCCTTCTTCAGGGGAGAGGGAGACAGATAAAGAATGTAAGGTGTGAAAACAAGACATCAAATGGGACAAGGTTCAAGGGAAATATAGATTTGATCATTGTTAGCAAGGGGAAGGTGACAACGAAGCATACAAAGAAATAAATGTCATCAAGGGGAGAGTCAGACTGGTCGGAGAACTGGGATAGAGGAAAGGATGGAGAGAGGGAAAGCAAGGGTTACTTGAAGTTGGAGAAGTCTATATTCATACTGCTGGGGTATAAGCTACCCAAAAGAAATACGAGGTGCTGTTCCTCCAATTGGGTGGGTGGTGGGTGACGTTTAGGAACGTTTCAGGTGTCAGAGGTTATGGGGAGAAGGCAGGAGAATGGGGTTCAGAGGGAGAGATAGATCAGCCATGATTGAATGGTGGGGTAGAATTGATGGACCGAATGGCCTCATTCTACTCCTAACACATGACCTTATGAGACCCTTCATCAGACTGAGGTAAAACATTAAAGGTGGAATGTTACCTTTAACCAGATGGCAAATGATTTGAGACGAGGAGTACATTTTACACAATGATCCACTATTTCCACAGGAGAAATTAATACGAGAGCATGTTGGGTGGAATGTAGAATGAAAAGTCATTTTGTTATCATCCAAAGTTTTAAATTAAGCCTAAATATTGGGAATTGTCTCAGGTCAGCCACTGGTGGAGGGAATTTGATGAGATGATTTAAAAAAAACTATTTTAGAGGAAAGCAGTGTTTCTTTTGTACAGTGCACTATCCCCTCTAATCTTTATTAACATAGGTGAATGAATTAGAACATTTGATAGACACGAAAAGCTGGAGTAACTCAGCGGGTCAGGCAGCATCTCTGGAGAAAAGGAATGGGTGACGTTTTGGGCTGAAACGTCACCTATTCCTTTTCTTCAGAGATGCTGCCTGACCCGCTGAGTTACTCCAGTTTTTCGTATCTTTGGTTTAAACCAGCATCTGCAGTTCCTTCCAACAGAATTCGTTCATTTATTCGTTTAGACGAAGACTAATAGTTTGGTTATTATATTCTAGTTAGAGTCCCCAACATTGGGTATATGGATGGAAAGATTTGTTGAAAAATGTAGCAGTTCTTAATTGATATGCTCACCAGCATCTTTTTTTGCCTACTTAAAAAAGCACAAAGTGAAAGCATAAGCCTTGTACCGACACATGACATTGGGGGGGGGGTTCCCTCAATATCATCTTAAAGACAGCAGTTAGGCCCTCAAAAAAAAAAGTTTTTCTAGGCTAGAGCTGTCAGGAGAGAACACACCCACCCATCCACATTTTGACCGTGGTCTAAAGCACCCTGGAACAGCAACAGCTGGTGGATCCTTACAAAGTGAACTTGGAGAGAAGGGTGGGCAAATATTACAACTCCAAACATCAATTGCAAAGCAATCACTAAATATATCAATGCTAAACGGGGAACACCACCTCACAAAAACTCCAGTTTGCAGTACGTTTATAGTGGTTGCACGAGCCAGTATTACAGTACTTATAGTGGGTGCACACGTCTGCACTTCTGGTGGCCTGAGGAAATCCAAACACATTTGGAATAGAGAGTCGAGAAGCTGGCAGTGTGGGAATTCTGTGACTTTCCTGGATTCCATTACAAAATAGTTGGATGCATTTTTCAGCTACTCTTTACACCCCCCCCCCCCCATCCATCAGGGAGCTGAAATGATTCCCAGTGGTCACAGAACAGAAATATTTGCTCCGTGAAAAGGATTGTGTGCCATTTACAGCGGGATTTGAGAGCTTCAATATCTTGGAATACATCGACTGTTCAGAAAATCAACTTTTACATATTATAAACGTTTGTCAAAGGTTCTCGGCAGCCTCAGTTTTTAATCACACTGAACACCAGTGATCAGTTTTGTTTTGCATTTCTGCTAATGTTGACCAGAAGGTGCCTGTCCTTTATTGGTGCCGTTCCTCAAACATGACCCGAGTCTTGATCTTCTGCACGATACATTGCAGAAGAAAACCACTTGGCATTTTTCCCCTGTGCCAGGGGTTTGGAAAGAGTTGTCCAGTTAGTCTCCCTGCCTCTCCCCTTCATCATGTTCCTCGTTGTACGTGGCTGGGACGGGACATTTGAACTTAGTCATGTCGCTCTGACGGGTATCTTCTGTGGCAGTGGTCACTGGAGCAGAAATCGTGGGATTAACATTGAGTCTTCTTGGTCAAGGGTAAGATAGCTCACTGATATCCTCGACTGAGATGGATGGATTCAGCACAGAACACAAGAACTCCATTGTCCAAGTAATCCAGCTCCCTAACATCCTTCCAAATGGCCTTGTGTTATGCAGAAAAGTAGTAATTTTCTTATGGCTTTAAAAAAACAAACAACAACTTGGGCTGTCTAATTAAAGGTCGGAGTGCCCTCACGATGTCTTAACAGCGCAAGTGTAACAAAACGGTGTTGCAAAGCCCACCTGCTCTACTGAAGGAGGCAAGGACTCTGCCAAGCATGAAGCTGATGTGACCACAGCCGTGTTGAGTGGGAAGTGGGGATATCCTGAAAGAATTAAAGGCAACACCACAATCACAATAAAAAAAGATAGCTGTGAAGCAAATTGCTTGGCCACTTTATGGGGACACATGTTGCCAAGAACTTGGGTCTGTTCGTCCATTAAATTGAGGTTTCATCCTGGCACGATATAATGGAGATGGTTTGGTTTCTCGGAGAACCCATGTTCATTCCATTCACCGCCTCCTCCTTGTTCGCATAAGTCGGCTCTTTCTCACTGGTTCCGTTTAAACTCGATTCACTCTTCTGGGAAATGTCTAAGGGCCGGACTTCGTCGGGGGAGCCCAGACTGTAAACTGCGGTGTCTGTGTACTCTTTCTTGCAGCCACCCTTGGACGCCATGCTTTTCCTGCACCATGGGCGGCCGTACCTGTACATCATGGTGCCGATAACAATGCCAAGGATCAGGAAGGCGAACATCAGGAGATAATTGACAGAGTTTGTATCCTTCATGAGACTAGTCGAAGAGCCAAACTCCAGGCTGTAGAAAGCTTCAAGAATGCGCACTCCCTCCTCGACACACAAGCACTTGTAATCGCCCACACTGCTCTCTGTGGCGGCGATGTGAATGCCTCCCACGTTGACATCGTTGGTCATGTTACCATTCGAAGTTGCCCAGTTACACGTCGACCAGGCGGAACCGGGGCGGCACTGAAGAAAGACCGTGGTGCCCTTCACTGCTTGTACTACCTTGGCAAAAGGAGCAGGTTGGTCTGGGGAGAACAAAAAAAAACATCAGCCGTGGGTTTATGACGCTAATGACCAAGTTCATGGACAGAATTGGGATTTACAGAATTAGGAGCAAAGGCTAAAAGCACTTTTCAGGCTATGAAATGGTGCCAAGCAAAAGGATCTAGTTGTTCAAGCACATGGTGCCAGAGAGTGATACAGCGTGGAAACAGGCCCTTCGGCCCAGCTTTCCCACACCGGCCAAAATGTCCCAGCTACACTAGTCCCACCAGCCTGTGTTTGGCCCATATCCCACCAAACCTGTCCTATCCATGTACCTGTCTAATTGTTTCTTAAATGTAGCGATAATTCCCCGAACGTGGCATCATAAATGGTGGTGAAGAAGGCTTTTGGCATGTGGTCCTTCATCAGTCGGGGAATTGAGTGTGTATGTCGGGGTGTTATGTCACAGTTGTACAAGGCGTTAGTGAGGCCATACTTGGAATACTGTGTTCAGTTTTGGTCACCCTGCCATAGTTTGGAAAGTGCACAGACAAAATGTACAAGGATGTTGTCAAGACTTGAAGGCCTGAGTTATAGGGAGAGGTTGGGAAGACTAGAACTTTATTCTTTCGAGTGCAGGAGGCTAAGGAGTGATCTTATAGAGGTGTAGAAAATCATGAGGGGAATAGATAGGGCGAATGCACAGACTTCTACCCAAAGTTCGGAAATAAGAACTGGAGGGTAGAGGTTTAAGATGAGAAGGGAAAGATTTAAAAGGAACCTGAGGGGCAACCTTTTCCTACAAAGGGTGGTTGGTATATGGAACTAGCTACTGGAATAAGTAGTTCAGGCATGTACAATAGCGTTTAAGAGACATTTGGACAGGTACATGTATAGGAAAGGGTCAGAAGGATATGGGCTCCGGGTGGTCAAATGGGACCAGCTTAGATGGGGCATCTTGATCGGCATGAACAAGTTGGGCCGAAGAGTCTGTTTGACTCAATAACACTGCTGACTATCAGGGTCTTTCACCCCACACTAAACCATGAAATGATGGTATACTTGTAATCATCTCATTGCTGGGTCCTCGCACAACACTGCATTGCAGCCAAGAGTGCAGGAGTTCTTGCCAAGTCCTCAGCAAGTAGCAATGTCTGCGAAACCAAGCGCAGGCTCGGCGATCGTTTCGCTCAACACCTGCGCTCAGTCCGCATTAACCAACCTGATCTCCCAGTGGCCGAGCACTTCAACTCCCTCTGACCCCAGTCTGACCTTTCTGTCATGGGCCTCCTCCAGTGCCATAGTGAGGCCCACCGGAAATTGGAGGAACAGCACCTCATATTTCGCATGGGCAGCTTGCAGCCCAGTGGTATGAACATCGACCTCCAACTTTAGATAGTTCCTCTGTCCCTCTCTTCCCCTCCCCCTTCCCAGTTCTCCCTCTATCTTCCTGTCTCCACCTATACCCTTCCTTTGTCCCGCCCCCGACATCAGTCTGAAGAAGGATCTCGACCCGAAACGTCACCCATTCCTTCTCTCCTGAGATGCTGCCTGACCTGCTGAGTTACTCCAGCATTTTGTGAATAAATACCTTCGATTTGTACCAGCATCTGCAGTTAGTTTCTTATATGTCTGTCATAGAATCATAGTCATACAGCGTGGAAACAGGCTCTTCTGCCCAACTTGTCCTGATGAAGGCCAGTGTGCCAAAAGCTTTTTTGACCACCCTATCTACCTGTGACGCCACTTTCAAGGAACCTGTATTCCTAGATCCCTCTGTTCTACAACATTCCCAGATGCCTACCATTCACTGTGTAGGTCCTGCCCAGGTCAGACGTTCCAAAATGCAACACCTCACACTTCTCTATATTAAATTCCATCAACCATTCCTCAGCCCACCTGGCTAATCGATCAAGATCCTGCTGCAATTTTTGACATCCATCTTCACTATTTGCAATACCACCCACTTTTGTATAAGAAAATAACTGCAGATGTTGGTACAAATCGAAGGTATTTATTTCACAAAATGCTGGAGTAACTCAGCAGGTCTCCAGTGATCTCCTGAGATGCTGCCTGACCTGCTGAGTTACTCCAGCATTTTGTGAAACCCACTTTTGTATCATCAAACCTGCTAATCTTGCCATGTATGTTCTCATTCAAATCATTGATGTAGATGACAAACAGTAACGGCCCCAGCACCGAACCCTGAGGCACACCACTAGTCACAGGCCTCCAGTCCGAGAAGCAACCTTCCACCATCACCCTCTGCTTCCTTCCACAAAACCAATTCATCTCCATTCATGGCCAAAGTGAACCCTTCGGTATTGATGCGAGTGGCATTCCTGTCCCTGGGAATATATCATGAGTGCTAAGTGAGCTAGTAGTTCAATGATCAGTAGTTCAATGAGCGCTAAGTGAGCTAATAGTTCAATGTGCAAAATTCACATTGCTATCAACTTCAGAATTGGGAAATGAGAGATTTTAAATGTTACGTAGAGACTTTGTCTTGTCAACCATACCTTTTGTATTTTTGCACCAGGTGTTCGCTTGTTGATTGTCAGACTTCATGTTTGGAAGAAATCTGCTGAGGTTGCAAAATTACCGTTATCAGTCAGGTTAAAAAACATTCCAACAGGTATCAACTGTTTTTGTCCAGTAACTACTCTGCTCTTAAAACACAATTTACCAGAATTACTTTACCAAATTGAAATATTACTAATGCACAACTCCGTAGGAAATTAACAAGAAGTCGGCACGGTGGCGCAGCGGTAGAGTTACTGCCTCACAGCACCAGAGACCCGGGTTCGATCCTGATTACGGGCGCTGTCTGTACGGATTTTGCACATTCTCCCCGTGACTGCATGTGTTTTCTCCGAGATCTTCGGTTTCCTCCCACACTCCAAAGACGTACAGGTTTGTAGGTTAGTTGGCTTGGTATACGTGTAAATTGTCCCTTGTGTGTGTGGGAGTGTTAATGTGTGGGGATCGCTGGTCAGTGCAGACTCAGTGGGCCGTAGGGCCTGTTTCTGTGCTGTATCTCTAAACTCTTCTTAGGCCCCCCTCGGTTATGGCTGAAGTGCACATGGTATGAAGTGCACACTCAAAACGTTTAGTGTTTTCAAAAGAAATAACAGTCACAGAGTCACAGTCATTGAATCATGTAGATGTAAAATAACCTCTTCAGCCCAACACATCCATGCCGACCAAGATGCCTCATCTAAGCTGCTCCAATACTGTGTGCCTTCTTTACCACTCTAACTACTTGTGTGGCACTTTCAGTAAGCTATGAACTTGGACTCCAAGATCCCTCTGCGTCTCCCTGCTCAAATCTAAGAATGACTTGAGAGAGGGCTTCACGCTGCTGCACACCTTTGAACATTTTGCCTTCTGTCGTGAACACATTCCACCTTCTCCTCATCCCAGCCACAGGATAGATTCCTCGCCAGAAGACAGGCATCACAGCGGGAATACCTGCTACAGTTTACTGCGGGAAGCTGAACTAGCCTGTTAGATGATCCGATGTAGACAAATCCCTGGAAAACAACAGTGCACAATTTACATATCCTCAACACAATTCATATAGCACACCAATGCCTCTACTTCCTAAGAGTTGTCCCCACAACCCTCACCAACCACTACAGATGCACCATAGAATGCATTTTATCGGGATGCATCACAGCCTGGTTCGGGAACAGCTCCATCCATGACCGCAATAAATTGCAGCGAATTGTGGACGCAGCCCAGACCATCACACAAACCAACCTCCCTTCCATCGACTCCATCTACACCTCACGCTGCCTCGGCAAGGCCAGCAGCATCATCAAGGACCAGTCTCACCCCGGTCGCTCCCTCTTCTCCCCTCTCCCATCAGGCAAAAGGGACAGAAGTGTGAACACGCACACCTCCAGATTTAGGGACAGTTTCTTCCCAGCTGTTATCAGGCAACTGAATCATCCTACCACAACCAGAGAGCAGTGCTGAATGACTATCGACCTCTTTGACGACCCTCAGATTGTAATCATGTAGTGTCTTTCCACTATCTGGTTAGCACGCAACAAAAGCTTTTCACTCTACCTCGGTACACGTGACAATAAACCAATAAACTAGGGACAATTTACACGTATACCAAGCCAATTAACCTACCTACCCTCAACTACGTTTACCGAGGTACAGTGAAAAGCTTTTGTTGCGAGCTATCCAGTCAGCAGAAAGATCAGTACATGATTACAATCAAGCCGTTTACAGTGAATAGAAACATGCTAAGGGAATAACGTTTCGTGCAAGGTAAAGCCAGCAAAGTCTGATCAAGGATAATCTGAGGGTCACCTATGAGGTAGACAGTAGTTCAGCACTGCTCTCTGGTTGTGGTGGGATGGTTCAAGTATTCAGGAGCCTGATAGTTGCTAGGAAGAAGCTGTTTAATTGAGTTTAGTTTAGGTACACCGTGGAAAAAGGCCCTTCGGTCCAACAAGTCCGCGCCAACCAGCGATCCCCATACACTAGCACTATCCTACACACTAGGGACAATTTACAATTTTTACCAAAACCAATTAACCTAAAAATCTGCATATCTTTGGAGTGTGGGAGAAAACTGGAGCATCTGGAGAAAACCCACACGATCACGGGAATAACGTAGAAACTCCATACAGACAGCACCCATAGTCAGGATCGATCCCGGGTCTCTGGCGCTGTGAGGCAGCAACTCTACCGCTGCGCTACCCATGCATCACACGTTCTTGAACATGGTGGTCACGGTTTTCATAAATATTGTACCTTCTTCACATTGGTAGCAATGAGATGAAAGTGTGGCCAGGGTAGTATGATTCTTTGATGATATTATTCCAGTAAAGAATGGAAAAGGAAGCTTTACATTGAACTGTCCTTGAAAAGTTTATTTAGAGCGGCATATTCTATTCAGAGGCAGCATTTCTAGTATGCTTAGAGACTGAGTGCTACATCTTTCTGCCTTCCGCACAGACCGTTCCCTCCACAACTCCATAGTTAACTCATCCCTTCCCGCCCAAACCACCCCCTCCACAGGTACCACCTATTCCTTTTCTCCAGAGATGCTGTCTGACCTGCTAAGTTACTCCAGCTTTTTATGTCTATCTACAACATTTAGAGAGTTAGTTTCATAGCTTGATTCCTAACACTGAGCACATCAATTAACAAATAGCCCAATGTCAAATATAAAAAAGACAGCAGAATGGCACAGTGGCGTAGATGTAGTTGTTGCCTCACCGTGCCAGAGACCCGGGTTCGATTCCGACTACGGGTGCTGTCTGTACGGAGTTCACACGTTCTCCCTGTGACCACGTGGGTTATCTCCAGGTGCTCTGGTTTCCTCCCACACTCCAAAGACATACAAGTTTGCAGGTTGATCGGCTTGGTATAATTGTAAATTGTCCCTATAGTGTGTAGGATAGTGCTAGTGTATGGGGTCATCATTATTCAGCACAGACTCAGTGGGCCAAAGTGCCTGTTTCAGTGCTGTTTCTCTAAAGCCTAAAGCAGATGCTGGATATGGGAAGAAACGTCCAGCCCTGAGGCAGGATCTCCAGCACAAACGTCAAGGTAAAAGTCAAACTTAGATCAACTTTCACAGAATTAAAACACAATTTTAATGAGTTCAATAGAAAATGGATCATAAATGGACAAGGAATGTAATGCAATAGGTATGGAACAACAAGACTGCTAAAAAAAAAATGTCATCCATATTTTTAAAATAATGGTATTAATTTAATGTTTTTATTTACTATGTTTGGTTGATTGGAATCCTTACCTTCTGCAGTGCAATGTTCAGGACTTTCTCATCAGGTTTAAAGATGATATAGTCCTCCACCACAAGAACGTTGGAGCCACTCTTCACTGCTTTATGCAAATGTCCGGTTTCTGAATGAAAATAAGTACAAATCAATGATTTTTTCTTTATTTGAGCCAAATCGGGTCCTTCTTGAAATGATTGCAATATTGATTCATAATGTGCTTCCATTCTTTGGTAAACCTTTCCTCATGCGGCAATCTATGCAGAACTGTGTTGGATTTCTTGCAAAGTATGTCAGCAAAAGAGGGAGATCACTGGGATGATAAGGGAGCTCCCCTGGATTATTGTCACATAAAGCTCAAGGAAAGAGTTCTCCCCTCTTTATGGGCCGTTAGGTCACCGAGGCCCAATGTGGATGATGCCAGAAATCTGCCGCGTAAGCACATCTATCACTGAGATGGCATTGGACTGTGGCAACTCTTTGCACACTGGTCCTCAAAGACTCCTGCCTTCTCCAAAGACGTACAGGTTTGTAGGCCGATTAGCTTGGTAAAATTGTAAATTGTCCCGAGTGTGTGTAGGATAATGTAGGACATGTGCGGGGATCGCTGGTCGGCGTGAACTCGGTGGGCCGAAGGGCCTGTTTCCACACTTTATCTCTAAAACTAAAACTAAAACAAATCAAAATTCAAAAATTCCAAGTTCGCATCTGCTTCAAGAAGGCCAAAGAAAGTTACGGTAGCGATCCTTAATGACTACTGTCATTTAGAGTCACTACTGGCTCTGACATCCAACATCATGAACAGTTGAGAGACTGATGATGACGCATTAGAACATAGAACCGTACAGCACAGGAACGTGACCTTTGGCCCACAATGTGTGTGCCGAACATGATGCCTGGCTGAACTCATCTCACCTGCCTACACATGATCCATATCCCTCTGGTCCCTGCACTTGAGTTTAAGCTCAGTTTACTGTCTAACCAGTCAGCTGAAAGACAATACATGATTGTAATCGAACCATCCACAGTGTGCAGATACATGATAAAGAGGAATAACATGATTACATTTAGAGCAAGATAAAGTCCAGTAAAGTCTGATCAAAGATAGACTCAAAGGTATTTATTCACAAAATGCTGCAGTAACTCAGCAGGTCAGGCAGCATCTCAGGAGAGAAGGAATGGGTGATGTTTCGGGTCGAGACCCTTCTTCAGACTGACCTGCTGAGTTACTCCAGCATTTTGTGAATAAATACCTTCGATTTGTACCAGCATCTGCAGTTATTTTCTTATCTTAAAGATAGACACAAAATGCTGGAGTAACTCAAAGGGACAGGCAGCATCTCTGGAGAAGGAATGCGTGACGTTTCGGGTCGAGACCCTTCTTCAGACAGATCAGTCTGTCCCGCTGAGTTACTCCAGCATTTTGTGTCTACCTTCAATTTAAACCAGCATCTGCAGTTCTTTCTTACACAAAGTCCGATCAAAGACTGTCCAAGGGTCTCCAAAGAGGTAGATAGTAGCTCATGACCGCTCAATAATTGTTGGTAGGATGGTTCAGTTGCCTGGTAACAGCTGGGAAGAAACTGTCCCTGAATCTGGAGTGCATCCATGTACCTATCCAACAGCCTCTTAAACGCCACTATTGTATCTGATTCCACCACCACCCCTGGCAATGGGTTCCAGGCCCCCACCACTCTCTGTAAAAAACTTGCCCCACTCATCTCCATTACACTTTCCCCCTCTCACTCTGCCCTCTAGTGTTGGGCATTTCCACCCTGGGATAAAATGTTCTGGCTGTCTACCCTATCTATGCCTCTCATAATTTTATATACTTTCATCGTACACACCGGGGTGGCACGGTGTCGCAGTGGTAGAGTTGCTGCCTTACAGCGAATGCAGCGCCGGAGACTCAGATTCGATCCTGACTACGGGCGCCGTCTGTATGGAGTTTGTACGTTCTCCCCGTGACCTGCGTGGGTTTTCTCCGAGATCTTTGGTTTCCTCCCACACTCCAAAGACGTACAGGTTTGTAGGTTAATTGGCAATTGTCCCTAGTGGGTGTAGGATAGTGTTAATGTGCGGGGAAATCTGGGCGGCCCGGACGGACCCTTTGGGCCGAAGGGCCTGTTTCTGTGCTGTATCTCTAAATCTAAAAAAATCTAAAAAATCGTCTCCCCTCAACCACCAATGCTCCAGAGAAAACAATCTAAATCTACCAAACTCTCCCTGTAGCTGAAACCTTTTAATCCAGATGGGATTCTGGTAAACCTCCTCTGCACCCTCTCCAAAGCTTCCACATCTTTCCTGTAAATGGGCAACCAGAAATGCACGCAATCTTCCTAATGCGGCCTAGCCAAAGTTCTATAGAGATGCATCTTGACTTCTTAAGTCTTATATTCAATGAAGCAATGAAGGCAAGCGTACCTTCATTATAGCAATGAAGGCAAGCGTACCATATTTCTTCACAATCACTCTATCTACTTGTGTTGCCACCTTCAGTGAGCTATGAATTTGGACTCAAGATCCCACTGCACATCAACACCGTTATGGATCTTGCCATTAACTGTATACGCTCTCCTTACATTCGACATCCCAAAGTGCAACACCTTGCGATTGCTCGGGTTAAACTCCACCCGCCATTTCCCTGCCCATTCTGCAGCTGAGCTATACCCCGCTGCATCTTCCGACGGACTTCCTCTCTGTCTGCAACTTCTCCAATTTTGGTGTCGTCGGCAAATGTACTCACCAACCCATCTACATGTACATCTAGGTCATAAGGTCATAAGTGATAGGAGCAGAATTATGTCATCAGGCCCATCGTCTACTCCACCATTCAATCATGGCTGATCTATCTCTTCCTCCTAACCCCATTTTCTGCCTTCTCCACAAAACCCCTGACACCTGTACTAATCAAGAATCTATCTGAATGGTGGCCGATTAGGAAAAGGGGAGATGCAACGAGACCTGGGTGTCGTGGTACACCAGTCATTGAAAGCAAGCGTGCAGGTGCAGCAGGCAGTGAAGAAAGCGAATGGTATGTTGGCATTCATAGCGAGGGGATTTGAGTATAGGAGCAGGGAGGTTCTGCTGCAGTTGTACAGGGCATTGGTGAGACCACACCTGGAGTATTGCGTACAGTTTTGGTCTCCTAATCTGAGGAAAGACATTCTTGCAATAGAGGGAGTACAGAGAAGGTTCACCAGATTGATTCCTGGGATGGCAGGACTTTCATATGAAGAAAGACTGGATAGACTCGGCTTGTACTCGCTGGTATTTAGGAGATTGAGGGGGGATCTTATAGAAACTTACAAAATTCTTAAGGGGTTGGACAGGCTAGATGCAGGAAGATTGTTCCCGATGTTGGGGAAGTCCAGAACAAGGGGTCACAGTTTAAGGATAAGGGGGAAGTCTTTTAGGACCCAGATGAGAAAGTTTTTTTTCACACAGAGAGTGGTGAATCTGTGGAATTCTCTGCTACAGAAGGTAGTTGAGGCCAGTGCATTGGCTATATTTAAGAGGGAGTTAGATGTGGCCCTTGTGGCTAAAAGGATCAGGGGGTATGGAGAGAAGGCAGGTACAGGATACTGAGTTGGATGATCAGCCATGATCATATTGAATGGCGGTGCAGGCTCGAAGGGCCGAATGGCCTACTCCTGCACCTATTTTCTATGTTTCTATCTATCTCGGCTTTAAAAATATTAATTGTCTAGGCCTCCACAGCCTTCTGTGGCAATGGATTCCACAGATTCACCACCCTCTGACTAAAGAAATTCCTTCTCATCTCGTCCTTTAATTCTGTGATTGTGCCCTCTGGTCCTCAACGGTCCCACTAGTGGAAACATCCTCTCCACATTCACTCTATCCAAGCCTTTCCCCCTCATTCTTCTAAACTCCAGCGAGTACAGGCCCAGTGCCGTCAAACACTCATCATCAGGTTAAATGTTGAAGGTGATGCAATAAAAGAGGATCCAAGACCTGAGAAAGAGAAACAGCCAGGTGCTATTTCAGACTGAGGCTTGTCGCAACTTATCACAACCACCTCTCACAATTCTGCTTTCAGAACACAAATTTTTCTCTTAAATTATCAAAAGGGGAAGTTTCAGGAGAAGCATCCAAAAGATATATTTCTAGAATTTTAAAGATCTCGTATCTTCCTCTTTTCTTGAATTTTTTCTTTAGTCATCTTTCTACCTCTGAGACGATTCTTCAAAGAATAGACTTTAAAGAAGTGATTGTAAAGATTTGTATGCCAACATTCTGCGAGCAGAGGAAGGATTAGTTTTAGTTCTTGTTTTAGAGATACAACATGGAGCAACGCAAGTCCACGTCAACCATCCTTCACAACCCAAAACGTAAACCATTTCTTCTATCTATGGTGTAAACCAGCATCTGCAGTTCCTTATTTCACATCCCACTTTTGCATCCACTTCCTACACAACTGTGGCACGGTGGCGCAGCGGCAGAGTTGCTGCCTCACAGCACCAGAGACCCAGGTTCGATCCTGTCTGTATGGAGTTTGTACACTCCCCCCGTGACCTGTGTGAGTTTTCTCCGGGCTCTCAGGTTTCCTCCCAACACACCAACCCATCTACATGTACATCTAGGTCATAAGTGATAGGAGCAGAATTAGGCCATTTGGCCCATCGTCTAGGTAGGTTAACTGGCTTGGTAAAATTGTAAATTGTCCCTAGTGTGAATAGGATAGCGTAGTGTGCGGGAATCGCTGGTCGACATGGATTCGGTGGGTTGAAGGGCCTGTTTCCGCGCTGTATCTCTAAACTAAATTAAACTAAAAACTCGGGCCAATTTACAGAGAGCAATTAATCTATAAATCCCCACATCTTTGGGATGAAGGAGGAAACTGGAGCAACCGGATGAAACCCACGTTGTCACAGGGAGAACGTACAAACTCCAAGGTCTCAAGGTCAGTTTATTGTCACATGTACCAATTAAGCTACAGTGAAATTTGAGTTACCGTACAGCCATACGAAGTGAAAAGCAACAAGCCACATCAAATAAAAGTGAACATAAACATCCACCACCGAATAGTGAAAGGCTTGGATAGAGTGAATGTGGACAATAGACAATAGACAATAGACAATAGGTGCAGGAGTAGGCCATTCAGCCCTTCGAGCCAGCACCGCCATTCAATGCGATCATGGCTGATCACTCTCAATCAGTACCCCGTTCCTGCCTTCTCCCCATACCCCCTCACTCCGCTATCCTTAAGAGCTCTATCCAGCTCTCTCTTGAAAGCATTCAACGAACTGGCCTCCACTGCCTTCTGAGGCAGAGAATTCCACACCTTCACCACCCTCTGACTGAAAAAGTTCTTCCTCATCTCCGTTCTAAATGGCCTACCCCTTATTCTTAAACTGTGGCCCCTTGTTCTGGACTCCCCCAACATTGGGAACATGTTATCTGCCTCTAATGTGTCCAATCCCCTAATTATCTTATATGTTTCAATAAGATCCCCCCTCATCCTTCTAAATTCCAGTGTATACAAGCCCAATCGCTCCAGCCTTTCAACATACGACAGTCCCGCCATTCCGGGAATTAACCTAGTGAACCTACGCTGCACGCCCTCCATAGCAAGAATATCCTTCCTCAAATTTGGAGACCAAAACTGCACACAGTACTCCAGGTGCGGTCTCACCAGGGCCCGGTACAACTGTAGAAGGACCTCTTTGCTCCTATACTCAACTCCTCTTGTTACGAAGGCCAACATTCCATTGGCTTTCTTCACTGCCTGCTGTACCTGCATGCTTCCTTTCATTGACTGATGCACTAGGACACCCAGATCTCGTTGAACTCCTCCTCCTCCTGGAGAGGGTATATGTAAGAAAATAACTGCAGATGCTGGTACAAATCAACGGTATTTATTTCACAAAATGCTGGAGTAACTCAGCGGGTCAGGCAGCATCTCAGGAGAGAAGGAATGGGTGACGTTTCGGGTCGAGACCCTTCTTCAGTCTGAAGAAGGAGAGGGTATATAGTCAGCATCTGAGGTCAGGATTGAACCTGGTCTCTGGCACTGTGAGGCACAGTTCTACCAGCTACACTATTGTGCCGCCCATTTGATAAGTAACCCTCCACCCCATAGGACTGTAATATTCACTTTGCTACACTCTCTAAGAGGAACAGTGGGTTCCTCTATCTGCCACCATCAGCAGAACTGTACTCAATGTTTCTATTTCATATCATACATTTCGAACCAGTGTGGCACACATCAACCTAACCTCAAAGAGATTAAATATTTCTATTCCGAGTGAAGGAACATTTGACACACTGCGTCTGTGCTCGTAAACAGATAACACCTATGAGAAAAATTGGATAGATAAAACGTAGGAGAATTGAGGACCAGAGGACATAAGTTTAAGGTGAGGGGGGAATGATGTCATAGGAACCTGATGGGTAACTTTTCTTCACAAAGTGTGGTGGGTGTATGGAACGAGCAGCCAGAGGATGTGATTGAGGCAAGTACTATCACAATGTTTACACAGGTACATGGATAGGGTAGGTTTAGAGGGAAATGGGCCAAACGTAGACAGGTGGGACAAGTGTAGATGGAGCGTGTTGGTCAGTGTGAGCAAGTTGACCCAAAGGGCCTGTTTCTATGCTGTAGTTTAGTTTAGTTTTGAGATACAGCGTGGAAACAGGCCCTTCGGCCCACCGTGTCCGCGCCGACCAGTGATCCCTGCACACTAACACCACCCTGCACACACTAGGGACAATTGTACAATTTAAACAATTAAACCAAGCCAATTAGCCTGCAAACCTGTACGTATTTGGAGTGTGAGAGGAAACCGGAGCACCTGGAGAAAACCAACGCAGGTCACAGGGGGAATGTACAAACTCTGTACAGACAGCACCCGTGGTCAGGATCGAGCCCGGGTCTCTGGCACTGTGAGGCAGTAACTCTACCGCTGCACCACTGTGCCACTCTCTATGACTCTAACTTGGTGGCATCGTGACCCAAGAGTACTGAAATGGAATATTGGAGTTCCCCAGAGACAGGGACAAGGATGTGCCTGAGAATTGGTGTTGGGCATCTGCAAGGTTTGCCACACTACAACAGACAATAGGTGTAGGAGGAGGCCATTTGGCCCTTCGAGCCAGCACCGCCATTCAATGTGATCATGGCTGATCATTCTCAATCAGTACCCCGTTCCTGCTTTCTCCCCATACCCCCTGACTCCGCTAAACTAAATCTTTTCAATCTTTGTGATCTGGGAAGGAGGAGGGTAAGGGAGGGACAGAGGGACTATCTAAAGTTGGAGAAGTCGATGTTCATACCACTGGGCTGCAAACTGCCCAGGCGAAATATGAGGTGCTGTTCCTCCAATTTCCGGTGGGCCTCACTATGGCACTGGAGGAGGCCCATGACAGAAAGGTCAGACTGGGAATGGGAGGGGGAGTTGAAGTGCTCGGCCACCGGGAGATCAGTTTGGTTAATGCGGACCGAGCGCAGGTGTTCAGCGAAGCGATCGCCGAGCCTGCGCTTGGTTTCACCGATGTAAATAAGTTGATATCTAGTTTTGTGTGTTTGTCTATGTGCCTGTGATACTGCTGCAAGATTTTCACAGCCTGAACCTTACCCTACTTGTGCATATGACAATAAACTTGCCTTGATCTGACTTGCGATTATCTCAGTTCAGTTACAGTTTACTTTATTATTATGTGGTAGAGTGAAAAGCTTTCTTACAGTGAAAAGCCAAATCGAGATTGAGTTGGAGGTTTAAGAGGAACCTCAGGGGCAACTTTTTTGAACAGAGAGTAGTTCGTATCTAGAATGAACTGCCAGAGGAAGCTATAGAAGTGGATACAATTAGGTTTTTTACAAAGACTTTTGTACAGATACGTGGATAGGAAGGATAGTTATGCGCCAAATGCAGGCAGATGTGACTAGCCCAGAATGCCAATTTAGTAGTTTAGTTCAAGTAGCTTGTTTAGTTTAGTTTAGAGATACAGAGGGGAAACAGGCCCTTCGGCCCACCGAGTCCACACCAAGCAGTGATCCCCCGCACATTAACACTGTCCTACACCCACTACACAAGAAAGCCGTGGTTAGAACCAGAGACATGTTCTAAACCAGAATTGAAAGGCCACAAACGCTGTGGATATGGTGAGTGGTTTACTTTGAACCTCTGTGTGAGCAGCTGGTGGCATTTACTTTGGTGTAGAGATACAGCGCGGAAACAGGCCCTTCGGCCCACTGAGTCCGCACCGACCAGCGATCCCCGCACATTAACACAATCCTACACACACTAGACACAATTTTACATTTACACTAAGCCAATTAACCTTCAAACCTGTACATCTTTGGAGTGTGGGAGGAAACCAAAGATCTCTGCGAAAACCCACGCAGGTCACAGGGAGAATGTTCAAACTCTGCACAGACAGCACCCGTAGTCAGGATCGAACCCGGGCCTCTAGCGCTGTAAGGCAGCGCCTCTACCGCTGCGCCACCGTGCCGCCCTGTCACGGACAGTAGCCATGGACAAGAGAGCTCATGGGCCTGCTGAGTGGTGTACAGCTCTATAGCTCGATGCTTTCTTACCTGTTCCCAAATAGAAAACCTCGTAGCCCGGGCCATCACTGGTACCCTCTCTCTGGACAGTAATCTTGGAATACAGTGTGTCTCTCCTGACAAGCAGTGGCTTTCCCCCAATGGGATTGATGTAACTCGCCATCAGAAGATGATCTCGAATAAACATGAGTACATTGTCCGGAAGATGCAACGTTGTGTTATATCCTCTCTTTTTCAATTGATCCGTGATGCACTAAAACAGATAGAGAAAAATATATATTTAGCATCTTTTTCTTGTTCAATCCCGACTACGGGCGCTGTCTGTACAGAGTTTGCATGTTCTCCCCGTGACCTGCGTGGGTTTTCTCTGAGATCGTCGGTTTCCCCCCCACACTCCAAAGGCGTACTGGTTTGTTGGTTAATTGGCTTGGTATAATTGTAAATTGTCCCTAGTGTGTGTAGGAATAGTGTTAATGTGCGGGGATCGCTAGTCGGTGCGGGCTTGGTGGGCTGAAGGGCCTGTTTCCGCACTGCATCTCTAAACTAAACTAAGCTAAGCTGCACTAAATCACCTGGATCTTTGATCTTTGGAGATGGCTACATCTTTAACTGTCTGCAACAGTTATACAGTCCCTCACTTAGTTCCATCGCACTCAGCAAACCCTCTCCTTAGCTTCCTGCAATGTTGACTGTAGTTGAACCGATATTGATAAGTAAAGCCAATGCAATGCCAGCATTTATTTCGTAAGGACTAGAATATAAAAACAGGGATGTAATGCTGAGGCTTTATAAGGCGCTGGTCAGACCGCATTTGGAGTATTGTGAGCAGTTTTGGGCCCCATATCTGGTCCCAACTCAAAACGTCACCTATCCCAGTTCTCCAGAGATGTTGCCTGACCCGCGAAGTTACAATAGACAATAGGCAATAGGTGCAGGAGTAGGCCATTCAGCCCTTCGAGCCAGCACCGCCATTCAATGTGATCATGGCTGATCACTCTCAATCAGTACCCCGTTCCTGCCTTCTCCCCATACCCCCTCACTCCGCTATCCTTAAGAGCTCTATCCAGCTCTCTCTTGAAAGCATCCAACGAACTGGCCTCCACTGCCTTCTGAGGCAGAGAATTCCACACCTTCACCACTCTCTGACTGAAAAAGTTCTTCCTCATCTCCGTTCTAAATGGCCTACCCCTTATTCTTAAACTGTGGCCCCTTGTTCTGGACTCCCCCAACATTGGGAACATGTTTCCTGCCTCTAATGTGTCCAATCCCCTAATTATCTTATATGTTTCAATAAGATCCCCCCTCATCCTTCTAAATTCCAGTGTATTCAAGCCTAATTGCTCCAGCCTTTCAACATACGACAGTCCCGCCATTCCGGGAATTAACCTAGTGAACCTACGCTGCACGCCTCAATAGCAAGAATATCCTTCCTCAAATTTGGAGACCAAAACTGCACACAGTACTCCAGGTGCGGTCTCACCAGGGCCCGGTACAACTGTAGAAGGACCTCTTTGCTCCTATACTCAACTCCTCTTGTTACGAAGGCCAACATTCCATTGGCTTTCTTCACTGCCTGCTGTACCTGCATGCTTCCTTTCAGTGACTGATGCACTAGGACACCCAGATCTCGTTGAACATCCCCTCTTCCTAACTTGACACCATTCAGATAATAATCTGCCTTTCTATTCTTACTTCGTGGTTGAAACCACAGCCTCCAAGCATAATGCAATGGAGAGATAGGGTAAAAAATGTGTATATAATGGAAAAAATCACAGCAAGGTTACAGTTGACAACAGACATGTTTGATAAAAGATGGTCATTATTAATACAGGCAATGCCGGGACTCGAGTCTCTTCCGTTTTTGGGAACTTAAAGTAAGGGTATTTACATTCAATATGCATCTCCTATGTTTGTTTAGTTTGTGTTTGTATGTATGTAAAAAAAAATAAAATAAAAATAAAGTTAAAAAAAAAAAACTGCATCTGCCATGTATCCGCCCACTCACACAACCTGTCCAAGTCACCCTGCAGCCTTATTGTATCTTCCACACAATTCACACTACCCCCCAGCTTAGTATCATCTGCAAATTTGCTAATGGTACTTTTAATCCCTTCATCTAAGTCATTGATGTATATCGTAAATAGCTGGGGTCCCAGCACCGAACCTTGCGGTACTCCACTGGTCACTGCCTGCCATTCCGAAAGGGACCCATTTATCCCCACTCTTTGCTTTCTGTCTGTCAACCAATTTTCTATCCATGTCAGTACCCTACCCCCAATACCATGTGCCCTAATTTTGCCCACTGATCTCCTATGTGGGACCTTGTCGAAGGCTTTCTGAAAGTCAAGGTATACCACATCCACTGACTCTCCCCTGTCAATTTTCCTAGTTACATCCTCAAAAAATTCCAGTAGATTTGTCAAGCATGATTTCCCCTTCGTAAATCCATGCTGACTCGGAATGATCCTGTTACTGCTATCCAAATGCTCAGCAATTTCGTCTTTTATAATTGACTCCAGCATCTTCCCCACCCCTGATGTCAGACTAACTGGTCTATAATTACCCGTTTTCTCTCTCCCTCCTTTCTTAAAAAGTGGGATAACATTTGCTATCCTCCAATCCACAGGAACTGATCCTGAATCTATAGAACATTGAAAAATGATCTCCAATGCTTCCACTATTTCTAGAGCCACCTCCTTAAGTACCCTGGGATGCAGACCATCAGGCCCTGGGGATTTATCAGCCTTCAGTCCCATCAGTCTACCCAAAACCATTTCCTGCCTAATGTGGATTTCCTTCAGTTCCTCCATCACCCTAGGTTCTCCGGCCCCTAGAACATTTGGGAGATTGTGTGTATCTTCCTCAGTAAAGACAGATCCAAAGTAACGGTTTAACTCGTCTGCCATTTCTTTGTTCCCCATAATAAATTCCCCTGCTTCTGTCTTCAGCACTTTGTGTCCTTCAGCATTCTGGTAAATCTCCTCTGCACTCTTTCCAAATCTTCCACATCCTTCCTGTAATGGGGCCGAGCAGAACTGCATGCAATACTCCAAATGTGGCCTAACCAAAGTTCTATCAAACTGCATCATAACTCCCTGACTCTTATATTCAATGCCCCCACCAATGAAGGCAAGCATAATATACCGCACACTTCCACATTCAGGGATGTTTCTTCCCAGCTGTTATCAGGCAACTAAACCATCCTACCACAACCAGAGAGTAGTGCTGAACTACCACCTGCCTCATCGGTGACTCTCAGACTATCCTTGATTGCACTTTGCTGGCTTAACTTTGCACTAAACATTATTCCCTTATCGTGTATCTGCACACTGTAATGGCTCGATTGTATTCATGTAAGCAACAAAAGCTTTTCACTGTACCTCGGTACACGTAATAATAAACTAAACTGAACTGACCATTTAATTTTAAGATATCTATTGAATTCAGTCTAGAATGTTCATCCCCTACAATGTCCTCTGTGTTAGAGGTTTCCAAGACCCTTTGTATGAAAAATGTCTTCATCTTACCCTGTAATGACATCCCATTTCCTATAAACCCCAGCTGTAATTCTGAATTCCAAGCAGAATCTTTTAGTTTTTATTTAGTTTTAGAGATACAGCGAGGAAATAGGTCATTCAGCACCGACCAGCAATCCCCGCATATTTATGCTATCCTACACACACTAGGGACAATTTACACTTATACCAAGCCAATTAACCAACTTACCTGTACATTTTTGGAGTGTGGGAGGAAAGCGACGATCTCGGAGAAAACACACACGGTCACGGGGAGAACATACAAACTCTGTACAGACAGCACCCGTAGTCGGGACCGAACCCGGCTCTCCGGCGCTGCAAGCTCTGTAAGGCAGCAACTCTACTGCTGCGCCACCATAGTGATTGAAAAAGCATACTGGTAGATAGACACAAAACGCTACAGTAACTCAGCAGGTCAGACAGCATCTCCAGAAAAAAGGAACAGGTGACATTTCGGGTCGAGACCTTTCTTCAGACTGGGAGTCTGGTAGATGTTGGAAATCAGAAATTAAATGCTGGAGATAGTCATCAGGTGAGAGAAAAGCAGAGTGAATATTTTGAGTTGATGACTTAAATGGAATGGGAAAATGAGAAAATAAACATGCTTAAAAGAAACAGTAAGAGGGGGAGATGTTGATAAATTCATGTGATAGGAGCAGAATTAGGCCATTCGGCCCAAGTCTACTCCGCCAGTCTATTCCTCCCATTAGTTCAGTTCAGTTTATTTTATTATTGTCACATGGGCAAGGGCTGGTCGATGGAGTTAAGGGAGCCCACTGATCGGTGTGGACAAGGTGGACCAATTGGCCTGTTTTATGTTCTGCGATTTGATGCTTCTTAGATCAGTGAGTTCAACAACTGCAGATAGACACAAAAAGCTGGAGTAACAGTGGAGTCTGAAGAAGGGTCTCGACCTGCAATGTCACCCATTCCTTCTCTCCACAGATGCTGGCTTTACCGTGCACTAAACGTTATTCCCTTATCTGTACATTGTGGACGGCTCGATTGTAATCATATAATGTCTTTCCGCTGACTGGTTGGCATGCAACAAAAGCTTTCCACTGTACCTCGTTACAGGTGACAAAACCTAAACTGAGGTTCACTCAGTAAACCCTTCCTCAAATAGCTTGCAGTTCCTGCTGTATCCCTTCTGCTATTCATTTTATTTTCCGACCAAACCGATTTCAGCAACTTTTCCAGTTTATGTCTCGCCCAGTTCCCCTATTGAAAACATTGGTAATTATCTAAATTTTTCATAAGATAGAGCCTTTTTCCAGTCTGTTGCCACACATTACAATAATATTAATTTGGAGGTGACATGAAGGATTGCTTGCAGCCCATAACCTTCCCCTGAAAAAAGCTTTTTTTTGGTTATCTTATTGTGTTATTAGATCACATGCAGGCTGAGATTAGTTTAACTTGGCATCATGTTCGATACAGACGTTGTAATGAGAAGGGCCTGTTTCTCCGATGTTTTATTCTATGTTCTATGTTTTGTTTAGTTTAGTTTATTGTCACGTGCACAGGTGCAGTGAAAAGCTTTCGTTGGGTGCTATGCAGTCTGCGGTAAGACAGAGCATGATTACATCGCCCCGTTCTTCTGAAGGTGAAGCTGCTGCTGAGAGACAATTCCTTGTGTTCTTGAGGCCCAACGCAAATTGGAGGAACAGCAACTCATATTTTACTTGGGCAGCTTACAAGGTGACTTCTCTAACTTCAGGTACCCTTGCTTTCCCTCTCTCTCCATCCCTCCCCCACCCTGGTTCTCCGACCTGTCTGACTGTCCTGATTAAATTTGATCTTTATGTGCCTCATTGTCATCTTCCCCTCAGCTAACAATGATCTCTTCCACATTTTCCTTGCTCTTCGTCCCTTTTGATCTGTCGTTTTCACACCTTACCCTTCCATATCTCTGTGTCTCCCTCTCCCCTGACTCTGAAGGAGGGTCTCGACCCGAAACGTCACTCATTCCTTCTCTCCAGAGATTCTGCCTGTCCCGCTGAGTTACTCCAGCTTTTTGTGTCTATCCTGGTGTTGTTTCTAGTTCATACAACACAGCACCAATCATGTGCCTAGACATGCCAAGAGTGAGCAACACACATTCCACCTTGAGGGCATGCACTGATCTGCATTTCCATTACTGTCACACAAGACGATTCACAAGCTTGCACAATACTTTCTTCAATAACAAGAACTGAAACTTCTGCTGTCAGTCAACACCCATTCACCACTTCCCCAGATAGAACAGGGCGTCATGGTGGCGCAGCGGTAGAGTTGCTGCCTGACAGCGGCAGGGTCCCGGGTTCGATTCCGACTACAGGTGCTTGTCTGGACGGAGTTTGTGCATTCTCCCCGGGACCTGCGTGGGTTTTAGATAGTTCCTCTGTCCCTCCCTTCCCCTCCTCCTTCCCAGATCTCCCTCTATCTTCCTGTCTCCACCTATATCCTTCCTTTGTCCCGCACCCCCCCTGACATCAGTCTGAAGAAGGGTCTCGACCCGAAAGGTCACCCATTCCTTCTCTCCCGAGATGCTGCCTGACCTGCTGAGTTACTCCAGCATTTTGTGAATAAAAACCTTGGGTTTTATCCAAGATCTTGGGTTTCCCCCCACACTCCAAAGACGTACGATTTTTTGGGCTAATTGACTTGGTATAAATGTAAAGTTGTGCGTAGGTTAGTGTGGCCGGGGCTGGTCGGCACAAACACGGTGGGCCGAAGGGCCTGTTTCCGCGCTGTATCTCTAAACTAAACTAAACAGAGTGTGTAGGATGCAAAACTGGGATAACAGAACTAGTGTATGTGACGATTGGTAGGTGCAGTCTCGGTGGACAAAGGGCCTTTTTCCACGCTATATATCTAAAAGATGAGAGGCATGGATAGGGAACAGTGAGAACCTTTTTCTCCAGGATGGAATGATGAAATACTAGATGGCATAGCTTTAAGGTGAGAGGGGCAAAGTTTAATGGAGATGTGTGGGCAACATTCTGAGGGGTGAGTGCCTGGAATTCTCTGCCAGGGGTGGTGGTGGAGGCAGATGGCATTTAAGATACTTTTGGATAGGGTCTGAAGAAGGGTCTCAACCTGAAATGTCACCTATTCCTCTTATCCTGAGATGCTGCCTGACCCACTGAGTTACTCCAGCTTTTTGTGTCTCCACAGATAGAGTCCTTTTGGTCCTCACCTTTCAGCTCACTTGCATCCCCATCCAGCATTCCATCCTTTGCCACTTCTGCCAGCTCCAGTGGTATCTCCAGCCACCACCCTCTCCCCCCTTTCTGCCTTTCTCAGGTATCACAGTCTGTGTAATGACCAGGTCGTTCATCCCTTCCCACCCATCCCTTCTTGTCCCCTGGCACTTTCCTCTGCAACTGAAGGAGGTCACAAAGTCATTCAGCGTGGAAACAAGCCCTTTGGTCCAACTTGCCCATACTGACCAACATGTCCTGTCTATACTAGTCCCATCTGCCTGCGTTTGGCCCGTATCCCTCCAAACCCCTCCTATCCATGTATCTGTTTAAATGTTTCTTAAACGTTGCAATAGTACCTGCGTCAACTACCTCCTCTGACAGCTCGTTCCATTCACCCATCAACCTTTGTGTAAAAGATGCTGCCTAAACTGCTTGAAGGTATTTATTCACAAAAGCTGGAGTAACTCAGCGGGTCAGGCAGCATCTCAGGAGAGAAGGAATGGACGACGTTTCTTCAGCCTGAAGAAGGGTCTCGACCCGAAACGTCGCCCATTCCTTCTCTCCTGAGATGCTGCCTGACCTGCTGAGTTACTCCAGCATTTTGTGAATAAATACCTTCGATTTGTACCAGCATCTGCAGTTATTTTCTTACACTGCCTAAACTGCTGATTTCATTAAGCAGTTTATATTGTGATCCAAATTCTAGCATCTGCAGTCTCTTGTGAAACTTGAGATCTGATCTGAACAAGTTAAACTTTAAAAGGTCTTTAGTTTAGTTGAGTTTAGTTTAGAGATGGAGCACAGAAAACAGGCCCTTCGGTCCACCGTGTTCCGCACAGACCAGCTATCCTCGCACATTAACGCTACCCTAACGCTACACACACACGAGGGACATTAACGCTACCCTAACACTACACACACACGAGGGACATTAACGCTACCCTAACACACACACACACGAGGGACATTAACGCTACCCTAACACTACACACACACGAGGGACATTAACGCTACCCTAACACTACACACACACGAGGGACATTAACGCTACCCTAACACTACACACACACGAGGGACATTAACGCTACCCTAACACTACACACACACGAGGGACATTAACGCTACCCTAACACTACACACACACGAGGGACATTAACGCTACCCTAACACTACACACACACGAGGGACATTAACGCTACCCTAACACACACACACACGAGGGACATTAACGCTACCCTAACACTACACACACACGAGGGACATTAACGCTACCCTAACACTACACACACACGAGGGACATTTTTATGTTTATAACCAAGCCAAATAACCTACAAACCTATAGGTCTTTGAAGTGTGGGAGGAAACTGAAGATCTCGGTGAAAACCCAGGCAGGTCACAGGGAGAACGTACAGACAACACCCGTAGTCAGAATCAAACCCGGGTCTCTGGTGCTGTAAGGTAGTAGCTCCACCTTACTGGGCCACTGTGCTGCCCTTATTAATATTTGAAACACCAACAAATGGCTATTTCCTCATTACAAGGTGCTTTGTTTCACTCCCGGTCGTTGGTCATTCCTGACGGTGATGGTCATCCACTTACCATGCCAGGCCGTGGGTCCGGAATTTCGCCTCGGAACACGTTCCATTTGTCAGCTTCCCTTTTGTATTCCATGTATTGCCCATTGAAAGCTGCCTGCACATCTACGATGTTGTAAGCACACACCGCAGAGACATCCTGGTTGTCCCTAGAGACAAGAAAGTAATGGCAGTGGAAACATGAGCACGTTTTTATTATTTTCATTCTCCGTCAGTAAATATCATGCTTTCAGAAGTCCCTCCAATCTGAAGTTCTTCCAGTAACCTCAATAAATGGAAACCAAATCCACAATATTCCTGGTCAAGGGCATTGGCAGCAGCAGCAGCGGTAGAGTTGCTGCTCTACAGCGAATGCAGCGCCGGAGACTCAGGTTCGATCCTGACTACGGGTGCTGCACTGTAAGGAGTTTGTACGTTCTCCCCGTGACCTGCGTGGGTTTTCTCCGAGATCTTCGGTTTCCTCCCACACTCCAAAGACGTACAGGTATGTAGGTTAATTGGCTGGGTAAATGTAAATATTGTCCCTAGTGGGTGTAGGATAGTGTTAATGTACGGGGATCGCTGGGCGGCACGGACTTGGTGGGCCGAAAAGGCCTGTTTCCGGCTGTATATATATGATGATATGATTGTCAGACTGCACCAAAACAGGCCCTTTGAGCCAATTGGCCCATGCTGGCTAAGTGAATATTGCCTCCTGGCGACTTCCCAAAAAATACCCTCCCAATTTAAGCACTGTAGCTTCCTCCCACATCCCAAGGACATGCGGGTTTGTAGTTTAATTGACCTCTATAAATTGCCCCTAGCGTGTAGTGGGATAACGAGTGTGAACAGGTGATAATGGTCGGCATGGACTCGGGGGCTGAAGGGCCTGTTTCTCTGCTGTATCTCGAGAGAACAAAATCTGTGAGGAAAGGCATAGTTCTATTCTGTACTATTATGCAGTATATATGGTTTATTCTACTGCACGTGATGCCTTTAACTTGGCTTGAAGTTGAAGTTAAATATTCCCTCCTGGCGACTTCCCCAAAATACCCTCCCAATTTAAGCACTGTAGCTTCAATGTGGAAAGATCAATAACCAGGAGACATTATCTTAAATTCATGAGTAGAAACAAAAGAGTTGAATTGAAGCAAATTTTATTCATCCAGTGAAACCGGTAGGGATCTGGAACTCTGGCCAACAAGTTCGTACATTCGGAAAGTACTTGGATATATGGTCAATATGCTCCAAGCAAATAAACTATTGGCCAGTTCAGTTCAGTTTAGTTGTCAGTGAAAAGCTTTTGTGGTATGCTATCCAGTCAGCGGAAAGGCAAGACATGATTATAATCAAGCCATTCACAGTGTTTCACGATATAAGGGAATAGCGTTTTGTGCAAGATAAAGTCAGTAAAGTCCGATCAAAGATAGTCCAAGGCTCTCCATTGAGGTAGATAATAGTTCAGGACTGCTCTCTGGTTGTGGTAGGATGGTTCAGTTGCCTGATAACAGCTGGGAAGAAGCTGTCCCTGAATCTGGAGGTGTGCGTTTTCACACTTCTGTACCTCTTGCCCGATGGGAGAGGGGAGAAGAGTGGCCGGGGTGAGACTGGTCCTTGATAATGCTGCTGGCCTTGCCGAGGCAGCGTGAGGTGTAAATGGAGTCAAGGGACGGGAGGTTGGTTTGTGTGATGGTCTGGGCTGTGTCCACAATTCGCTGCAATTTCTTGAGGTCTTGAATGGAGCTGTTCCCAAACCAAGCTGTGATGCATCATCTAAACCACTCCCATTTGCCTGTGTTTGGCCCCTAAGCCTTTCCAATCCCTGTTCCTCTCCAAGTGTCTTTAAATGTTGTTATTGTACCTGACTCAACTAACCCCTTTGGCAGCTTGTTCCACATACCCACCACTCTATGTGTGAAAGTGTTGCCCCTTACGTTCCTATTAAATATTTCCTTTCATCTTAAGCCGATACCCTCTAGTTCTTCATTCTCTATCCTGGGTAAATGACTCTGTGCATTCACCCTATCTCTTCTGATTTTATGCACCTCTCTAAGATCATTCCTCAGCCTTCTGCACTCTAAGAATTAAAGTCCTAGTCTGCCCAACCTCTTCAATGACTCTACAAAAATCACTACTGATATCAATGGGGTTTCAGTACTGTAGCATCTTCCCTCCACAATCAAGTCACTACTTCCATGCCAACCCAATTAGCGCATTGATATTATATTTAAACCTTTTTGCCCTACAGTATTGAGACACTATTAACAAAATAGATGGGGCAGCTGTGGAGTTGCTACAGCGGTAGAATTGCTGCCTTACAGCGGTAGAGATCTGGGTTCCAGCTGTATCTCTAAACTAAAGGTGTGCAGTTTCTTTCACACGAGCCTCGTCCATGCCCCAAATCTGATTTTGTTCTGAGCTGTTGAATAAGGCATCAGGTCATTTTGTCCATCGATGATAAAATGGCTGAGAAAAACATCCCATAGCTATGCACCTCTATTTATAACAATATCTTCAGCAGATGAGCAGAATTAGGCCATTGGGCCCATCAAGTCTACTCCACCATTCAATCATGGCTGATCTATCTCTCCCTCTCAACCCCATTCTCCCGCCTTCTCCCCATAACCCCTGATGCCCGTACTAATCAAGAATCCACCTCTGCCTTAAAAATGCCACCATGGCCTTCTGTGGCAATGAATTCCACAGATTCATCTCCCTCTGACTCCTCCTCATCTCCTTCCTAAAGGAGCGTCCTTTAATTCTGAGGCTGTGGCCTCAGGTCCTCAACCTATATCTTGTGGAGAATTGAAGAAAGGTGTGTTTGTGGAACCCTCCTCGAGAATGAGGAGGCACAGAAATGCAGCGGTAGAGTTGCTGCCTCACTGCGCCAGAGACCCGGGTTCAATCCTGACTACGGGTCAGGTCTGTGCGGAGTTTGTTCATTCTCCCTGCGGCCGCCTTGGTTTTCTCTGGGAGCTCCGATTTCCTCCCACATTCCAAGGACGCGCAGGAGGATATTTCAGATGAATACGTGGCTTGAGAAATGGTGCAAAGGGGAGGGATTCAAATTTCTAGGACATTGGAACCAGTTCTGGGAGAGGTGGGACCAGTACAAACAGGACGGTCTGCACCTGAGCTGGAATGGAACCAATGTCCTTGGGGGAGTGTTTGCTAGTGTTGTCGGGGAGGATTTAAACTAATGTGGCAGGGGGATGGGAGCATGAGCAGAGAGACAGAGGGGTGTAAAATGAGGGTAGAAGCAATAGGTAGCAAGGTGAAAAGTAAAAGTGGCAGGCAGACAAATCCAGGGCAAAAATCAAAAAGGGCCACTTCTCAACATAATTGTATAAGGGGTAAGAGTGTTGTAAAAACAAGCCTGAAGGCTTTGTGTCTTAATGCAAGGAGTATACGTAATAAGGTGGATGAATTAAATGTGGAGATAGTTATTAATGATTATGATATAGTTGGGATTACGGAGACATGGCTCCAGGGTGACCAAGGCTGGGAGCTCAACATCCAGGGATATTCTATATTCAGGCGGGATAGACAGAAAGGAAAAGGAGGTGGGGTAGCGTTACTGGTTAGAGAGGAGATTAAAGCAGTGGAAAGGAAGGACATTAGCTTGGAGGAAGTGGAATCGATATGGGTAGAGCTACGAAACACTAAGGAGCAGAAAACGCTAGTGGGAGTTGTGTACAGGCCACCTAACAGCAGTAGTGAGGTTGGGGATGGCATCAAGCAGGAAATTAGAAATGCCTGCACTAAAGGTGCAGCAGTTATAATGGGTGACTTCAATCTACATATAGATTGGGTGAACCAAATTGGCAGGGGTGCTGAGGAGGAGGATTTCTTGGAATGTTTGCGAGATGGTTTTCTAAACCAACATGTCGAGGAACCAACGAGAGAGCAGGCCATTCTAGACTGGGTATTGAGTAATGAGGAAGGGTTAGTTAGCAGTCTTGTTGTGCGAGGCCCCTTGGGCAAGAGTGATCATAATATGGTGGAGTTCTTCATTAGGATGGAGAGTGACAAAGTCAATACAGAAACAAGTGTTCTGAACTTAAAGAAAGGTAACTTTGAGGGTATGAGGCGTGAATTGTCCAAGATAGACTGGCAATTGATGCTGAAAGGGTTGACGGTGGACATGCAATGGAAGGCATTTAAAGGTCGCATGGATGAACTACAGCAAGTGTTCATCCCAGTTTGGCAAAAGAACAAACCAGGAAAGGTAGTGCATCCATGGCTAACAAGGGAAATCAAGGATAGTATTAAAACAAAAGATGAAGCATACAGATTAGCCAGAAAAAGTAGCATACCAGAGGATTGGGAGAAATTCAGAGTCCAGCAGAGGACAAAGGGCTTAATTAGGAAAGGGAAAATAGTTTATGAGGGAAAACTGGCAAGGAACATAAAAACTGACTGCAAAAGCTTTTATAGATATGTGAAGAGAAAAATATTAGTTAAGACAAATGTAGGTCCCTTGCAGTCGGAAACAGGTGAATTGATCATAGGGAACAAGGAGATGGCAGACCAATTGAACAACTACTTTGGTTCTGTCTTCACTAAGGAAGACATAAACAGTCTGCCGGAAATAGCGGGGGACCGGGGGTCTAATGAGATGGAGGAACTGAGGGAAATCCAGGTTAGTTGGGAAGTGGTGTTAGGTAAATTAAATGGATTAAAGGCAGATAAATCCCCAGGGCCAGATAGGCTGCATCCCAGAGTGCTTAAGGAAGTAGCCTCAGAAATAGTGGATGCATTAGTGATAATTTTTCACAACTCTTTAGATTCTGGAGTAGTTCCTGAGGACTGGAGGGTAGCTAATGTAACCCCACTTTTTAAAAAGGGAGGGAGAGAGAAAACGGGGAATTATAGACCAGTTAGCCTAACATCGGTAGTGGGGAAAATGCTAGAGTCAGTTATTAAAGATGTGATAGCATCACATTTGGAAAGTGGTGAAATCATCGGACAAAGTCAGCATGGATTTACAAAAGGCAAATCATGTGTGACGAATCTTAATGTATTTTTATTTATTTATATAGCGCTTTTCATATACTCAAAGACGCTTTACAGAGATTTAGAGAACATAGGGAAATTAATAAATAGATAAATAAGTAAATAAATAAACGAACAGAGAAAGGAGACAGAAGGTGAGGTGACCTTCAGTGGTTGAAGGCAGTACTGAACAGGTGAGACTTTAGCGATGTTTTGAATGTGGTGAATGTGGAAACTTCAGCGATGGAGAAAGCCCAGTCCCCCCAGGATCTGAGTTTGGTCCGGATGTGGGGGGATAGGAGATTGGCAGCAGCAGAGCGGAGGGTGCAGGTGGGAGTGTGCCTGTGGAGGAGGTCGGTCAGGTAGGATGGGGCCAGGTTATGGAGGGCTTTGTAGGTTATGAGGAGGATTTTGTACTGGATTCTCTGGGGGATGGGGAGCCAGTGGAGTTTATAAAGGACGGGGGTGATATGGTCACGGATCGGGGTGTGGGTGAGTAGACGGGCAGCGGAGTTTTGAATGTATTGAAGTTTACTGATGATTTTTGAGGGTGCGCCATAGAGGAGGCTGTTGCAGTAGTCCAGACGGGAGGTGATGAAGGCGTGGATGAGGGTTTCTGCAGCTGTGGAGGAGAGGGATGGACGGAGACGGGCAATGTTTTTGAGGTGGAAGAAGGCTGTCTTTGTGATGTGTTTGATGTGTTTGTCGAAGGAGAGGGCTTGATCAAAGATGATTCCAAGATTCCGGATGTGAGGTGAGGTGGATACTGGGAGACCATCTATGTTGAGGATGAAGTTTTGGGTGGATTTGGAATTATAGAATTATAGAATTATAGAATTATAGAATTTTTCGAGGATGTAACTAGTAGAGTGGATAAGGGAGAACCAGTCGATGTGTTGTATCTGGACTTTCAGAAGGCCTTCGACAAGGTCCCACATAAGAGATTGGTGTACAAACTTAAAGCACACGGTATTGAGGGTTCAGTGTTGAGGTGGATAGAAAATTGGTTGGCGGACAGGAAGCAAAGAGTAGGAATAAACGGGTCCTTTTCGGAATGGCAGGCAGTGACTAGTGGGGTACCGCAAGGCTCAGTGCTGGGACCCCAGTTATTTACAGTGTATATTAATGATTTGGACGAGGGAATTGAATGCAACATCTCAAAGTTTGCGGATGACACGAAGCTGGGTGGCAGTGTTAGCTGCGAGGAGGATGCTAGGAGGCTGCAGAGCGACTTGGATAGATTAGGAGAGTGGGCAAATGCATGGCAGATGCAATATAATGTGGATAAATGTGAGGTTATCCACTTTGGCGGCAAGAACAGGAAAGCAGAGTATTACCTGAATGGTGACCGATTAGGAGAAGGGGAGATGCAACGTGACCTGGGTGTCATGATGCACCAGTCATTGAAAGCAAGCGTGCAGGTGCAGCAGGCAGTGAAGAAAGCGAATGGTATGTTGGCATTCATAGCAAGAGGATTTGAGTTTGGGAGCAGGGAGGTTCTGCTGCAGTTGTACAGGGCATTGGTGAGACCGCACCTGGAGTATTGTGTGCAGTTTTGGTCTCCTAATCTGAGGAAAGACGTTCTTGCCTTAGATGGAGTACAGAGAAGGTTCACCAGATTGATCCCTGGGATGGCAGGACTTTCATATGAAGAAAGACTGGATAGACTAGGCTTGTACTCGCTGGAATTTAGAAGACTGAGGGGGGATCTTATAAAAACATATAAAATTCTTAAGGGGTTGGAGAGGCTAGATGCGGGAAGATTGTTCCCGATGTTGGGGGAGTCCAGAACCAGGGGTCACAGCTTAAGGATAAGGGGGAAGTCTTTTAGGACCGAGATGAGAAAACATTTCTTCACACAGAGAGTGGTGAGTCCGTGGAATTCTCTGCCACAGAAGGTAGTTGAGGCCAGTTCATTGGCTATATTTAAGAGGGAGTTAGATGTGGCCCTTGTGGCTAAAAGGATCAGGGGGTATGGAGAGAAGGCAGGTACAGGTTACTGAGCTGGATGATCAGCCATGATCATATTGAATGGCGGTGCAGGCTCGAAGGGCCGAATGGTCTACCCCTGCACCTATTTTCTATGTTTCTATGTTTGTAGGTTAATTAGCTTCTGTAAATTGCCCCTAATGTTATAAAAGTGGAATAAGGTAGAACAAGGGAGAGCTAGATAGAGCTCTTAAGCATAGCGGAGTCAGGGGGTATGCGGAGAAGGCAGGCACGGGTTACTGATTGTGGATGATCAGCCATGATCACAATGAATGGCGGTGCTGGCTCGAAGGGCCGAATGGCCTCCTCCTGCACCTATTGTCTATTGTCTATAGTGTTGGTGTGGTCTCAGTGGGCCGAGAGGCCCATTTCCATGCTGTATCTCTAAGCTAACCTCTAAACTACTGACTTAAGAATGTGCCTAAATTTATCTACACCAGAACATTCCTTTAAGATATAGAAATACATAACATCGGAGGAGGTCACTGGTTCACTGCCACCCTAATTCCACCTTGCAGGTTTTGACTCCATTTATATATCACGCTGTGTAGGAAAATAACTGCAGATGCTGGTACAAATCGAAGGTATCACAAAACGCTGGAGTAACTCAGCAGGTCAGGCAGCATCTAGCATCATTCCTTCTCTTCTAGATGCTGCCTGACCTGCTGAGTTACTCCAGCATTTTGTGATATATATCACGCTGCCTCAGCAAGGCCACCAGCATAATCAAGGATGAGTTGCACCCTGGCCACTCCCTCTTCTCCCCTCTCCCATTAGGCAAGAGATACAGAAGTGTGAAAATGCACACCTCCAGATACAGGGACAGTTTCTTCCCAGCTGTTATCAGGCAATAGAATCATCCTATCACAAGGATGATAGAGCTGTTCTAAACAACTATCAACACCATTGGAGACCCTCAGACTATCCTTGATTGGACTTTGCTAGCCTTACCTTGCACCAAACGTTATTCCCTTATTGCGTATCTATACCCTGTGGACGGCTCGATTGTAATCATGATTTGTCCTTCTGCTGACAGGTTAGCACGCAGCAAAAGCTTTTCACTGTACTTCAGCACACGTGACAACTAAACTGAAACGAACTGGTCAATAGTTTATTTGCTTGGAGCATATTGACCATATATCCAAGTACTTTCTGAATGTACACAAACTTGTTGGCCAGAGTTCCAGATCCCTACCGGTCTCACCGGATTAATAACATTTGCTTCAATTCAACTCTATTGTTTCTACTCATGAATTTAAGATAATGTCTCCTGGTTATTGATCTTTCCACATTGAAGCTACAGTGCTTAAATTGGGAGGGTATTTTGGGGAAGTCGCCAGGAGGGAATATTTAACTTCAACTTCAAGCCAAGTTAAAGGCATCACGTGCAGTAGAATAAACCATATATACTGCATAATAGTACAGAATAGAACTATGCCTTTCCTCACAGATTTTTTTCTCTCGAGATACAGCAGAGAAACAGGCCCTTCAGCCCCCGAGTCCATGCCGACCATTATCACCTGTTCACACTCGTTATCCCACTACACGCTAGGGGCAATTTACAGAGGTCAATTAAACTACAAACCCGCATGTCCTTGGGATGTGGGAGGAAACCAACGCATCCAGAGGAAACCTTCGTGGTCACAAGGAAAACATGCAAACTAGATCAAACTCGAGTCTTTGGCACTGTAAGGCAGCAGCTATGCCACTGCGCACTGTGCCACCAAGATCTACCATTATAGCAGAGAGTAGAAACAGTGAGTTGCTGCTTTACAAAGCCAGTGACCCGGGTTCAATCCTGACTACCGGTGCTGTCTATACGCAGGTAGTACGTTTTCCCTGTGACCTGTGTGGGTTTTCTCCAGGTGCTCCGGTTCCCTACACATTCCAAAAATGTACAGGTTTGTAAGTTAATTGACTGCAGTAAAGTTGTAAATTATCCCTGGTGTGTAGGATAGTGTTGGTGTACGGGGTGAATGATGGTCGGCACAGACTCGGTGGGCTGAAGGGCCTGTTTCCACACTGATCTCTCAAGAACAGCTTCATCTAAGACCGCAAGACATTGCAGCAAATTGTGGAATTCTCTGCCTCAGAAGGCAGTGGAGGCCAATTCTCTGAATGCATTCAAGAGAGAGCTTGATAGAGCTCTTAAGGATAGCGGAGTCAGGGGGTATGGGGAGAAGGCAGGAACGGGGTACTGATTGAGAATGATCAGCCATGATCACATTGAATGGCGGTGCTGGCTCGAAGGGCCGAATGGCCTCCTCCTGCACCTATTGTCTGTTGTCTATAAGTCTAAAGTAAAAATGGGAGAGAAAATGTGTTTGAAATGGTTGATGGAGATGATTAGTAGAATTTGGGAATGGATTAGAAGGAAGATGAAGAGATTTTCACTCATTGGGCTGTGCGCTAATAGAGCTCATAAAACGAAGAGCGTATTGGCATCTATATCTTTGAACTCTCTAAAAAGCAAAAGTCCACACCACCATCACAGATGGTTTGGGTACAGTTCCAAGAACGCGAGAAATTGCAGCAAATTGTGGACGCAGCCCAGACCATCACACAAACCAACCTCCCTTCCATTGACTCCATCTACACCTCACGCTGCCTCGACAAGGCCAGCAGCATCATCAAGGACCAGTCACACACTGGCCTCTCCCTCCACTTCCCTCTCCAATCAGGCCAAATGTATGGAAGTGTAATAATGCACACCTCCAGATTCAGGGACAGTTTCTTCCCTGCTGTAATCAGGCAACAGAATCATCCACCCACAACCAGAGAGCAGTTCTGAACTACTGTCTACCTCATTGGTGACCTTCGGACTATCTTTGATCGGACTTTACTTTGCACTAAAAGTTATTCCCTTATCATGTATCTGTACACTGTTAATAGCTTGATTGTAAACATGTTTTGTCTTTCCGATGACCAGATAGCAGATATGAAGAAAGACTGGATAGACTCAGCTTGTACTCGCTGGAATTTAGAAGATTGAGGGGGGATCTTAGACAATAGACAATAGGTGCAGGAGTAGGCCATTCAGCCCTTCGAGCCAGCACCGCCATTCAATGCGATCATGGCTGATCACTCTCAATCAGTACCCCGTTCCTGCCTTCTCCCCATACCCTCTCACTCCACTATCCTTAAGAGCTCTATCCAGCTCTCTCTTGAAAGCATCCAACGAACTGGCCTCCACTGCCTTCTGAGGCAGAGAATTTACACACCTTCACCACTCTCTGACTGAAAAAGTTCTTCCTCATCTCCGTTCTAAATGGCCTACCCCTTTTTCGTAAACTGTGGCCCCTTGTTCTGGACTCCCCCAACATTGGGAACATGTTTCCTGCCTCTAATGTGTCCAATCCCCTAATTATCTTATATGTTTCAATAAGGTCCCCCCTCATCCTTCTAAATTCCAGTGTATACAAGCCTAATTTCTCCAGCCTTTCAACATACGACAGTCCCGCCATTTCTGGAATTAACCTAGTGAACCTACGCTGCACGCCCTCAATAGCAAGAATATCCTTCCTCAAATTTGGAGACCAAAACTGCACACAGTACTCCAGGTGCGGTCTCACCAGGGCCCGGTACAACTGTAGAAGGACCTCTTTGCTCCTATACTCAACTCCTCTTGTTATGAAGGCCAACATTCCGTTGGCTTTCTTCACTGCCTGCTGGACCTGCATGCTTCCTTTCAGTGACTGATGCACTAGGACACCCAGATCTCGTTGAACATCCCCTCCTCCTAACTTGACACCATTCAGATAATAATCTGCCTTTCTATTCTTACTTCCAAAGTGAATAACCTCACACTTATCTACATTAAACTGCATCTGCCATGTATCCGCCCACTCACACAACCTGTCCAAGTCACCCTGCAGCCTTATTGCATCTTCCTCACAATTCACACTACCCCCCAGTTTAGTATCATCTGCAAATTTGCTAATGGTACTTTTAATCCCTTCATCTAAGTCATCTTATAGAAACTTACAAAATTCTTAGGGGGTTGGACAGGCTAGATGCAGGAAGATTGTTCCCGATGTTGGTGAAGTCCAGAACAAGGGGTCACAGTTTAAGGATAAGGGGGAAGTCTTTTAGGACCGAGCTGAGAACGTTTTTTTCACACAGAGTGGTGAATCTGTGGAATTCTCTGCCACAGAAGGTAGTTGAAGCCAGTGCATTGGCTATATTTAAGAGGGAGTTAGATGTGGCCCTTGTGGCTAAAGGGATCAGGGGGTATGGAGAGAAGGCAGGTACAGGATACTGAGTTGGATGATTAGCCATGATCATATTGAATGGCGGTGCAGGCTCGAAGGGCCGAATGGCCTACACCTGCACCTATTTTCTATGTTTCTATGTTTCAACAAAAGCTTTCCACTGTGCCTCAGTACATGTGCCAATAAACTAACTAAACTGAAATTGGTAGCTTCTTGAAAGCTTTACTTACCATCTTGTGGAGAAAACCCCATAGAAGACTGTAGAAGCTGCGTTATTTGGGTCAAACTGCAGGGTAAATACATCGCGAATCTCATCAAAATACATCTCGTTGCTTTTATCAGAGCACACCAGACGGGCTTTCAGGAAGGACGTCCATTTCTTCTGAAGTGTCTTCTGGCCACCAATATCTCCCTGAATGAAGAAATATCTATTGAGATGGCTTGCAGTACAAGAATGCACACCTGACAAATCTTTGAATAGGGGAAATATATATGATACACACTACATTAATAAATCTAAAGTTAGATTTAGCAATTATCGCATTGAATGGCTGACTTGGCTCAAGGGTTTCAATGATATATAAATGACAACATTTCAAAGACATTTTGATCACGTTTGTGGATAGGAAACTTCATAAGTTGTAGGAGCAGAATTAGGCCATTCGTCCCATCAAGTTTACTCCGCCATTCAATCATGAATCTATCTTCATCTTTCGACCCCATTCTCCTGCCTTCTCTCCATAACCTCTGGAGGTGTGCAAAGGTTTAGAGGGATAAGGGCCAGCTTGAGTTAGCTGAGATGGAACGTATTGGTCAGCATGGAAGAGTTGGGCCGAGGGGCCTGTTTCCAGGCAGTATGGCTCTATGATCTCGAGGACATAATCCTAATCCTATGTTCTTATGAGGTGAATGGGCAATTGAAATACATTAATGCCACAATAAAGGTTTTAGATGAGAGGGGAAATATTTAATAGGAACCTGAGGGGCAACTTTTTCCACACAAAAGGGGTGGGTAAACGGAATGAGCTACAAGAAAAAATAGCTGAGCTGACAAAATAACAGCATTTAAAAGATATATGCGCTGGTACGTGGATAGGACAGGTTTATAGGGATGTAGGCAAATGGGACTAGCTTAGATGGGGCACCTTGGTCGGCATGGAGGAGTTGGGCCGTAGGGCCTGTTTCCACTAAGTCAGGCAGCAACTCTACTGCTGTGTCACTGTGCCACCCTTATTTAAAAGACATTTGGACAGATAATGGATATGAAACATTTCGAGGGCTATGGGCTTAGTTTGGGCATGTTCCTGTGCTGAGTTGAGTTGGGATCAGTAAAAAGTGTTTTTGGTGCTGATGGCTTTGTTCTTATCCGAAAGACAATTCCACCGAACACATAGAAATGTATTGTTTATTGCCTAAACATAGAAAATAGGTGCAGGAGTAAGGCCATTTAGCCCTTCGAGCCAGCACCGCCATTCAATATGATCATGGCTGATCATCCAAAATCAGTACCCGGTTCCTGCTTTCTCCCCATATCCCTTGATTCTGTTAGCCCTAAGAGCTATATCCAACTCTCTTGAAAAGGTCCAGTGAATTGGCCTTCTGTGGCAGAGAATTCCACAGATTCACAACTCTCTGGGTGAAAAACTCTGTAAGGAAGATGCTATGAGGTTGCAGGGTGATTTGGACAGGTTATGTGAGTGGGCGGATGCATGGCAGATGCAGTTTAATGTTGATATAAGGGTGAGGTTATCCACTTTGGTGGTAAGAATAGGAAGGCAGAGTATTATCTGAATGGTGTCAAGTTAGAAAAAGGGGACGTACAACGAGATCTGGGTGTCCTAGTGCATCAGTCTCTGAAAGGAAGCATGCAGGTACAGCAGGCAGTGAAGAAAGCCAATGGAATGTTGAGTATAGGAGCAAAGAGGTCCTTCTGCAGTTGTACAGGGCCCGAGTGAGACCGCACCTGGAGTACTGTGTGCAGTTTTGGTCATCAAATTTGAGGAAGGATATTCTTGTTATTGAGGGCGTGCAGCGTGGGTTTACTAGGTTAATTCCCGGAATGGCGGGACTGTCATATGTTGAAAGACTGGAGCGACTAGGCTTGTATACACTGGAATTTAGAAGGATGAGAGGAGATCTTATCGAAACGTATAAGATTATTAAGGGGTTGGACACGTTAGAGGAAGGGAGTCCAGAACAAGGGCCCACAGTTTAAGAATAAGGAGTAGGCCATTTAGAACAGAGATGAGGAAAAACTTTCTCAGTCAGAGAGTTGTGAATCTGTGGAATTCTCTGCCTCAGAAGGCAGTGGAGGCCAATTCTCTGAATGCATTCAAGAGAGAGCTAGATAGAGCTCTTAAGGATAGCTGAGTCAGGGGGTATGGGGAGAAGGCAGGAACGGGGGGGGGGGGGTACTGATTGAGAATGATCAGCCATGATCACATTGAATGGCGGTGCTGGCTCAAAGGGCCGAATGGCCTCCTCCTGTACCTATTGTCAATTAAAAGTTTTTCCACATCTCAGTCCTTAGTCTCAATCACCCTGACGCGAGGGATTCGGAGCCGGCTGCGGGAGCTTTAATGGCCCCGACCGCGGGAGAATAAAGAGGGAGAAGATTGGACTTTATTACCTTCCATCACAGTGAGGAATAGACAATAGACAATAGGAGTAGGCCATTCGGCCCTTCGAGCCAGCACCGCCATTCAATGTGATCATGGCTGATCATTCTCAATCAGTACCCCGTTCCTGCCTTCTCCCCATACCCCCTGACTCCGCTATCTTTAAGACCTCTATCTAGCTCTCTCTTGAAAGCATCCAGAATTGGCCTCCACTGCCTTCTGAGGCAGAGAATTCCACAGATTTACAACTCTCTGACTGAAAAAGTTTTTCCTCGTCTCCGTTCTAAATGGCCTACCCCTTATTCTTAAACTGTGGCCCCTGGTTCTGGACTCCCTGAACACTGGGAATATGTTTCCTGCCTCTAATGTGTCCAATCCCTTAATAATCTTACATGTTTCAATAAGATCCCCTCTCATCCTTCTAAATTCCAGCGTAAACAAGCCTAGTCGCTCCAGTCTTTCAACATACGACAGTCCTGCCATTCCGGGAATTAACCTAGTGAACCTACGCTGCACGCCCTCAATAGCAAGAATATCCTTCCTCAAATTTGGAGACCAAAACTGCGCACAGTACCCCAGGTGTGGTCTCACTAGGGCCCTGTTCAACTGCAGAAGGACCTCTTGTCATAAAGGCCAACATGCCATTAGCTTTCTTCACTGCCTGCCTGCTTGCTAACTTTAAGTGACTGATGAACAAGGACACCCAGATCTCTTTGTACTTCCTCATTTCCTAACTTGACACCATTCAGATAATAATCTGCCTTCCTGTTCTTTCCACCAAAGTGGATAACCTCACATTCATCCACAAATCTTGCGGTCTCACTAGGGCCCTGTACAACTGCAGTCCTCCAGAATGTGGGGAGCTGCTGTGGTGGATGTTTATGTTAACTTTTATTTTATTTGGCTGTGTGTCTTGTTGCTTTCACTTCGTATGGCTGTATGGTAACTCAAGTTTCACTGTACGATAATTGGTACATGCGACAATAAACTGACCTTGAAACTTTGAAACCGTAAATGGTCTACCCTTTATTCTTAAACTGTGACCCCTGGTTCTAAACACCCCCAACATCGGGAACATTTTTCCTGTCCAATCCCTTAAGAATTATATACGTGACCATCGGGTGGCGCACGCAATGACCGCCTCGCCAACAGTCTGTCTCACAGAAACATAGAAAATAGGTGCAGGAGGAAGCCATTTGGCCCTTCGAGCCAGCACCGCCATTCATTGTGATCATGGCTGATCATCCACAATCAGTAACCCGTGCCTGCCTTCTCCCCATACCCCTTGATTCCACTAGCCCCTGGAGCTCTATCTAACTCTCTCTTAAATCCATCCAGTGATTTGGCCTCCACTGCCCTCTGTGGCAGAGAATTCCACAAATTCACAACTCTGGGTGAAAAGGTTTTTTCTCACCTCAGTTTTAAATGGCCTACCCTTTATTCTACGACTGTGGCCCCTGGTTCTGGACTCCCCCAACATTGGGAACATTTTTCCTGCATCCAGCTTGTCCAGTCCTTTTAGAATTTTATATGTTTCTATAAGATCCCCACTCATCCTTCTAAACTCCAGTGAATACAAGCCTAGTCTTTTCAATCTTTCCTCATATGACAGTCCCGCCATCCCAGGGATCAAACTCGTGAACCTACGCTGCACTGCCTCAATTACAAGGATGTTCTTCCTCAAATTAGGAGACCAAAACTGTACACAATACTCCAGATGTGGTCTTACCAGGGCCCTATACAACTACAGAAGAACCTCTTTACTCCTTTACTGAAATCCTCTCGTTATGAAGGCCAACATTCCATTAGCTTTCTTCACTGCCTGCAGTACATGCACGCCAACTTTCAGTGACTGGTGTACAAGGACCCCCAGGCCTCGCTGCACCTCCCCTTTACCTAACCTAACTCCATTGAGATAATAATCTGCCTCCATGTTTCTGCCGCCAAAGTGGATAACCTCTCGTCCCTTCCTTCTTTATTGTTAAATGTATGTTTTTAGTGTTCTTGTTTTATGTGGGGGGGGGGGGGGGTTGGGAGATTTTTTTTTAAATCTCTTACCTCGACGGAGATGTGATTTTTAAAAAAATGTATCGTATCTCCGTCCGCATTGCGGCCTAACATCGTGGACCTGGGACCTGGTGGCCTATGTGGAGATCGACTTTGGAAGCTCCAACCGCAGGAGCCTGCGGACGTAACAGCGTGGAGCATGCGATCCCTGTTGTGGATCAACCTTGGAGCTCCAACCGTGGGAGCCTACGGACTTAACATTGTGGAGCTCACGGTCTCTGGTTAGAGACTGACTTCGGGAGCTCCAAGCCGCAGGAACTTCGACCGCCCCGACGCGGGAGCTTCGACCGCCCCGACGCAGGAGAATAAAGAGGAAGAAGTTTAGACTTTATTGCCTTCCATTACAGTGAGGAAAGTGGGGAATCTGCTGTGGCAGATGTTAATGTTAACTTTTGTGTAGTTGTGTGTGTTGTTGCTTTTTTTTTAGTATGGCTGAATGGTAATTCGAGTTTGACTATACGTTAATTGGTACACATGACAATAAACAGACCTTTGAACCTTTGTTTCTATAAAAATGGGCTAAAGGGTCTGGAGGGTTTCAAAGCTGACCTTGCAAACGCGAGCCACTCGAGGAACTCGCACTGTCTTGTAGTATTCAAACTCCCGCGCTGTCTCACTGAAGAAGAAGTAGAGTTTGTCATCATCACCACTTCCCCCGTCTTCTCTGATGTACGCTGACGCCACAAACTGTGGATCTAAGAGGAAGGAGGCAGTTAGATTGCTGTTGATATAAATGTTCATAAGTGATAGCAGCAGAATTGGGCCATTTGGCCCATCAAGTGACTATAAAATAAACTTATACTCGTAGTGTAGATGGGGCATCTTTGTCAACATGGCAATTGAGCCTGTTTCCCAGCTGTATATAGAAACGTAGAAACATAGAAAATAGGTGCAGGAGTAGGCCATTCGGCCCTTCGAGCCTGCACCGCCATTCAATATGATCATGGCTGATCATCCAACTCAGTATCCCGTACCTGCCTTCTCTCCATACCCCCTGATCCCTTTAACCACAAGGGCCACATCTAACTCCCTCTTAAATATAGCCAATGAACTGGCCTCAACTACTTTCTGTGGCAGAGAATTCCACAGATTCACCACTCTCTGCGTGAAATAAAACGTTCTCATCTCGGTCCTAAAAGACTTCCTCCTTATCCTTAAACTGTGACCCCTTGTTCTGGACTTCCCCAACATCGGGAACAATCTTCCTACATCTAGCCTGTCCAACCCCTTAATAATTTTGTAAGTTTCTATAAGATCCCCCCTCAATCTTCTAAATTCCAGCGAGTACAAGCCGAGTCTATCCAGTCTTTCTTCATATGAAAGTCCTGCCATCCCAGGAATCAATCTGGTGAACCTTCTCTGTACTCCCTCTATGACTATAACTGGCAGTTATCAACCCAATTTCCACATCGGTTCATAAGTTCTAGGAACAGAATTTGGCCATTCGGCCCATTGAGTCTACTCCGCCATTCAGTCATGGCTGATCTATCTCTCCCTCCTAACCCCATTCTCCTGCCTTCTCCCCATAACCCCTGATGCCTGTACTAATCAAGAATCTATCTATCTGTGCCTCAAAAATATCCATTAACTTGGCCTCCACAGCCTTCTGTGGCAATGAATTCCACGGGGAGAACATGCAAATTCCACACAGGCAGCACCAGAGGTCAAGGTCGAACCGGGATTCCTGGCACTGTGAGGTAGCAACTCTATCAGCTGCTCCGCAGTGTTGATCCAGGCAGAAAAATCGTTATAACAGATCATTTGGGGTGGCATGGTGGCACAATGGAAGCAGTGGCCATAAAGGGGGCTTTTTCTGGTTGGCTGCCAGCGACCAGCGCAGTTCCGCAGGGCTCGATGCTGGGGCCTCTGCTCTTCAAGTTGTATATTAACGATTTGGACGAGGGGACTGAAGGCTTTGTGGCCAAGTTTGCGGATGATACGAAAATAGATGGAGAGACACGTAGCGTAGAGAAAGCAGGGACTCTGCAGAAGGACTTGGACAGGTTGCGAGAGTGGACAGAAAAGTGGCAGATGGAATATAGTGTAGCAAAGTGTGGAGCCATGGATTTTGGTGGTAGGAATAAAGGCATAGATTATTTTCTAAATGGAGTGAAAATCCAGAAATCAAAGGTGCAAAGGGACTTGGGAGTGCTGGTGCAGGATTGGATTCCCAAAAAGTTAACCTGCAAGTCAAATCGGTAGTAAAGAAGGCAATGCGATGCTCGCATTTATTTCAAGAGGGCTTGTACACATAAATAAGGCTGTCATGCTGAGGCGCTGGTCAGGCCGCATTTGGAGTATTGTGAGCAATTTTGAGCACCATATCTGAGGAAGGATGTGCTGGCGTTGGAGAGGGTCCAGAGGAGGTTTACAAGAATGATCCCAGGAATGAGTGTGTTAACATATGATGAGCGTTTGACAGCACTGGGCCTGTACTCGCTGGAGTTTAGAAGGATGAGGGGGGACCTCATTGAAACATACAGAATAGTGAAAGGCCTGGATAGAGTGGACAGGATGTTTCCACTCATGGGAGAGTCAAGGACCAGAGGTCACAGCCTCAGAATTAAAGGACGTAACTTTAGGAAGGAGACGAGGAAGAATTTCTTTAGTCAGAGGGTGGTGAATCCGTGGAATTCTTTGCCACAGAAGGCTGTGGAGGCCGTCAATGGATTTTTTAAAGGCAAAGATATTCTTGATTAGTATGGGTGTCAGGGGTTATGGGGATAAGGCAGGAGAATGGGGTTAGGAGGGAGAGATAGATCAGCCATGATTGAATGGCGGAGTAGGCTTGATGGGCAGAATAGCCTAATTCTGCTCCTATCACATGACCTGATGAGCAGTAGAGACCCGAGTTCAATCCTGACTATGGGTGCTTGTCTGGATAGTCTGCACGTTCCCGGTTTCCCCCCACACTCCAAAGACATACAGGTTTGTCGGCTAGTTGGCTTGGTATGATTGTAAATTGTCCCTAGTGTGTAGGTTATTGTTAGTGTGCGGGGATCGCTGGTCGGCGTGGAATCAGTGGGCCAAAGGGCCAGTTTCCACGCTGTATCTCTAAACTAAACACCATTACCAGAAAATTTTAATTCAACCATACAATTCAGTAATGATCAGTAAATTTATTGCGACCGCTTTTGTCACCAGGAAATAAAATCTGCCATCATTAAAAGGTCCAGCCTGCATACAATTTGGTATGTGTATGAAAGAACTGCAGATGCTGAAGATAGACACAAAATGCTGGAGTAACTTAGCAGGTCAGTCAGCATCTCTGGAGAAAAGGAATAGGTAAAGTTTCAGGTCGCGACCCATTTTATGTCAATTTGGTATTGGAGTCAAGGCACACTCTCATGAACTTCAAAGACAATTTCTCCCAACTATTTGATGTTTCACATCTTGTCAACATTGGGGATGGCAGTTGTTGGTTGCGCATTCTGTGGCCTCCCACTAAATCGGTACAGGATACAAGATACGGGTGGCACAGCAGTCAAGTTGCTGCCTTACAGTGCCAATCCTGACTACGGGTGCTGTCTGTACAGAGCTTGTACGTTCTCCCCGTGACCTGCGTGGGTTTTCTCCGAGATCTTCGGTTTCCTCCAAAGACATACAGGTTTGTAGGTTAATTGGCATGGTATCTGTAAATTGTCCCCAGTGTGTGTAGGATACTCTTAGTGTGCAAGATCACCGTTCGGTGCAGACTCGGTGAGCCAAACGGCCTGTTTCTGTGCTGTATCTCTAAAAATAAATACTATGGATTCCATGAATGTGGAAGAATGAATTCATGCAAACTGAAAAAAATCCTTCATCCTCATTCTATTTTAGAATCAAACCAACAACACCAAAAAAGGAAGTATTTGCAGAAAACAAAGTGCTGGAGAAACTCAGCAGATCTGCAGAGGGAATGAACAGAAGCTGCTTCGGGTCAGCACCCTATGCTCTCAAGATTCAAGATTCAAGATTCAAGATTCAAGATAGCTTT